>NW_012117599.1:804889-813792 GCF_000951035.1 Colobus angolensis palliatus
TGCTGCTGGGCCATGAAATTCTGTCATTGCATTTGCACTGAGACCGCCCTTCCTGTGAGCTGCTCCCACCCGGTGCCTGAGTGCTGCCCTGCTGTGCTAAGGCAGGCCCATTTCTGGGAGATGGGGGACTCCTCTGACAGGTGGCTTTGGCACAAGCACACTTCATCAGCTCTGCCAGAGCTTTCTTAGAACTATATTCCATTCTAAGCTGGGCATGGTTATACATGTGTAGTCCCAGCTGCTCAAGAGACTGAGGCAGGAGAATTGCTTGAGCTCAGGAGTTTGAGGCCAGCCTGGACAACAAAGGGGGACTGTCTCTGAAAAAGAAAGAACTATACACTGTGTTCTAACACCTCCTCAAGCCAGCCCTCCTCCCTTCCTGTCTCCTCGCAGGGGCTGCAGCTGCATCTCAGGTCTCCCAGGCTCTCCTGGCTTCCTCCTATTCCCTTCACAAGTGTTTTCCCAGCACATCGCTTGCATATTTAGTCCTATCCGGGCATCTTCTCAGAGGACTCGAACCTTAGGACAGGAACCTAAGTAACTCCTTTTGCAACTCCAAGTCTATGTGGACTCTTATTTTCTTTCTACTTTTCTACTTCCTTTCTGCTTTACTCTTCTTTCACCAAACCCCTACCTAATCTTGTCAGCTTTTCCATTTATATGAAGAAAAATGCCCCACAGTTTCCGAGTTTACAGATCCTTCCAGTTTGAGCACTAATTGATGTCTTTGAATCGTCACTTCAAGCTCCCAAAAGAAAGAATCGAATGCCTTCACTTGGATTAGGAGCCCATCCCTGGTCCAGTTGTGGCAATTATGGCCAAGGAGACAGGTCTCATGATACAGACAGTATTACTGAGATTCACATCTCAGCTGATGACCTGCTTTGTTTAATGAGAAAATGGAAACAATTCAGGCCAGGTGCAGTGGCTCATGCCTGTAATCCCAGCACTTTGGGAGGCCAGGGCGGGAGGATCACTTGAGCCCAGGAGTTTGAGACCAGCCTAGGCAACATGACAAAACCCTGTCTCTACCAAAAATAATTTAAAAATTAGCCAGGCAGGGTGGAGCACTCCTGTGATCCCAGTTATTTGGGAGGCTGAGGTGGGAGGATCACTTGAGCCTAGGAGATGGAGGCAGTAGTGAGTTAGTGAGCCATGATCTCGCCACTGCACTAGGCAACCTGTCTTGGAAAAAAAGAAAAGAAAAAAGAAGCAATTACAATTAGACCAGAACTGCCTCGTTTTCCCACCACCAAATCTACCAGTCCATACCTGGACACACACTCCTTTGTTCCTTTTAAGATGAAAGCCCACCAAATGAGTATGCTCCCTGGGGTGATTTGCTGTTCTACAGTAGATAACTAATGCAACCAGCCAACATAAGAAAGACAACGCAGACTGGGTACAGTGGCTCACACCTGTAATCCTAGCACTTTGGGAGGCCAAGGCAGATGGATCACTTGAGGCCAAGAGTTCGAGACTAGCCTGGCCAACAGGCTAAAAATACAAAATGTTTAGCCAGGCATGGTGGCGCACACCTGTGGTTCCAGCTACTCGGGAGGCTGAGGCAGGAGAGTCATTGAACCTGGGAAGCGAAGGTTGCAGTGAGCCAAGAGCGCACCACTGCACTCTAGCCTGGGCAACAGAGCGAGACTCTGTCTCTAAATAAATAAAAATACTGCATCCCAGGCGAATGGCAGAAATTAATGCCACCTTAAAGAACAAAGGATGCAAGGGTAGTGTCCCCCCTCAAATCTCCACTTAATTCGCCCATCTGGAACCTGCGAGATCCAGGTATGTCCTGTAGTGTGAAAGCAGACTACACCAAACGAACCCAACATCCCCAATTACAGCTACTGTGCCCGATGCATCCATGCTAAAGTGGATTCACATAGTCTACACGGTGTAAGATAACTGACCACTGATCTGGCCAATGCACGATTTATCCCCACCAAAAGGAAGATCAGAAACAGTAGATTCACTTGGAATTGATAGAAGTGTGTATTTATGGTTTTCCTACAGGGCTGTGTTAACTCTGTCAAAATATGGTCTAAAGACATGAGAACTGTCTGAATATTTCTTAGAACTTCATATTCGTTCCTATGTTGAAGATATCATATGCATCACGCTAAAGAGGCCAGATGAGCAAGAAGTGTCAAGTACTTTGGGTAAGACACATACACTCTAGAAAGTGGGGGAAACGTCCTGTGATATACAAGAGCACATCAGTGAACTTTTTAGGAGTCCAGTGGTCTAAGCATGCTGGAACATTCTAAAGCAAGGAACACATTACTGCAACTCATACCTACCACAAGGAAGAGGGAAGCACAACTTCTAGTAAATGTATTCATGTTTTAGAGGCAGCATATTCCACAACTGGGAATACTGCTTAACCTAATACCTGGTAGCACAGAAGGCTGCCATCGTTGAGTGGGAGGCCCAGAATAGGAGAGAGCTCTGCAGCAGGTCCAGTTGCTACAAGTGGCAGACCCTACAGTCTTGGTGTTTCAATTGATCATCACTTCTCTTCCTCTACTGTCCATTTTAGATTCCCCTCAACCTCAGGACGCACCTCTGCTGAGCCTCTGCTCATTCCATTATATTACAGGTATCCAAGGTGGAGTTTCTAGCAAGTCCCAGGAGGACAATCACAATATAGGTCTTCAGGGTTCTGGAGCAAGACCATACTATCTGCAGCAGGGAATTAGACACCTTTTGAAAAGTAGCTCCTGGAGGGCTACTAGGCCCTGGCAGAGACGGAATACTTCACCAAGGGGCACCAAGTGACCACGTGTCTAGAACCGTTCGTTATTCGTTAGGTTCTGCCTTTCAGACTCACCAAGACATAAAGTCGAATGGGCCTAGCAATAATCCATAGTAAGATGGAAGTGGTACGTCCAGAACTGGGGAGGAACAGAGCTACACAGTTAGGTGGCCCAGACACATGTCACCTGCCAGTGTGGCACCCGGGTTTCTCCCGCAGCTCACGCCTGTGGCTGCACAGGGGGCAAAGATCCTTGTGATCCGCTGACAAAAGAGGAAAGCCTTTGCTTTGTCTTGATTCACAGACGGGTCCAACTGGTACGTGGGTGCAAGCCAAAAATGAACTGTGACCACAGTGCAGCCCACCACAGGCTGCTCTTGACAGACAGTGGCAAGGGAAGTTCCCCCAGTGGATTCATCCTCTCAGTGGTGCATGTGTTCGTCCGCTTTGTATGGAAAGACATGTAGCCCAAGGGTACACTTTGTATTCATTCATGGCTACTAGCAGCTGCCTTGATGCGTGGATCAGGGGTCTCGAAGGAGAAAGATGAGATGATCACGGACAAGGATGTCGGGGACAGAGGCATGACAGAGCATCTACCATGAAAGAAACACCAAACAACCAGATAGAATGGTTTTGCCGATTGGATGTCAGCCAGATGCCATCAGCCACCCCAGAACTGACACAGTGGGCACAGAAGGAGCAGCTATGGTGGCAGGGATGGGGACAAACACATGGACCAAATAGCATGGGCTGTCACTCACAAGGGCTGATGTAGCTACCGCCACTGCTGAATGTCCAGCCTGCCAGCAATGCATCAGTGCTGATCCTCGGAAATGGCAATGGCTCTCAAAGTGAATAACTAGCCATTTGATAGTAAGTTGACTACAGTGGATCCCTTCCATTCTAGAAATTTATTTTGACTAGAATGGACACATGCTTACCTTTTCCGCCAGCAGGGCCTCAGCCAACACCACTATCTGAGGGCTTACTGAGTGTTTTACCCGCTGACATAGGATCCCACATCACATCACATCGGACCCAAGAGCCCATTCATTGCATAGCCAAGGAGACATGACAACGGCATGTGACCATGGGATCACCGGTCCTGTCACATTCTGCACCACCCAGAAGATACTGGCGTGAATGAAGAGAAGAAATGGGCTATTGAAGGCATAGCTGAGATGCCAGCTCAGAGATGATGATACCAAGTAAGGAGGGGACACCACCTTCCAGGGCACAGTGTACACTCTAATCAACAACCAATAAGGCGCTATGTCCCACTGGGAGGAATATGTAGGTCCAGGAACCAAGAGGTAGAGATAGGAGTGGCTCCACTTTACATTAATCCCGTTGGGGTATTTCTGTTACCACAGCTCTAAGCTTTGAGGATTTTAGGTTCTGGTTCCCAGTGAGGAAATGTCTCCATCAAGGGATACAGTGAAAGTACACCAGGGAACCAGTAGGCGAGAAGCAGAAGCCACCATCCTGGCAGGAGTAGCGGACCCTGCCCACCAGGAAGAGATGGGCTGCAGTTGCACGGTGGGAGCCAGAAGGAATATGTCCCTGTGCGCTCTTGCCCCTTGTTGATGGGAAATGCACAGGTGCAGCCGCCATGGCCTGAAGAGGGTGTGGTGGCCAGGGGCTCAGCTGAGGTGCCTCCTGCAGGGAGGGGCATCTAAAATGGATAGAAGCCGAGGCAGGCGCAGTGGCTCACGCCTATAATCTCAGCACTTTGGGGGGCCGAGGCAGGAGGATCACTTGAGGTCAGAGTTTGAGACCAGCCTGGCTAACATGGTGAAACCCTGTCTCTACTAAAAAAAGTTACAAAAATTAGCCAGGCGTGGTGGCGCGTGGTTGTAATCCCAGCTACTCAGGAGGCTGAGGCAGGAGAACTGCTTGAACCTGGGAGGCGGAGGTTGCAGTGAGCCGAGATCATATCATTGCACTCCAGCCTGGGCAAGAGAGTGAGATTCGGTCTCAAAAAAAAAAAAAAAAAAGTAAAATAAAATAAAATGGATAGAAGTCCGAGTGCAGTGCTTCACACCTGTAATCCTAGCACTTTGGGAGCCTGAGGCAGGAGGATCACTCAAGTTCAGAAATTCAGCATCAGCCTGGGCAACATAGTGAGACCTCATCTCTTAAAAAAAAAAAATTTAATGAGTTGAGTGCAGTGGCACATACCTGTAGATCCAGCTACTCAGGTGGCTGAGGCAGGAGGATGACTTAAGCTTGGGAAGTGGAGGCTGCAGTGAGCTGTGATCACACCACTGCACTCCAGCCTGGGCAACAGAACCAGACTGTCTCTAAATAAATAAACAAAGGATAGAAGAGGGAGATGGGGAGTAACACAGACCTCGAGCACAGCTGCAGTGGTGGGGGCTGTGGTCATCTGATGAACCGTTAGTTTGTTGCAGAGGAAGACGAGCTGCCCCAGAACGTAGCCGGAGGAGTGGATCTGAGTGGCACGAGAGGCTGTGGATGCCCTGATACACAATCCAGATCCCCCTCAAGACAGAGGCTCTGCCCTAGCTGCCAGGAGGATTGCTGGCTCACCGCCCTCCTCAGGAATTACCCCAAGTGAAGAGAGCTTCCCCACCCAGTGTCCCACCTCCTCTCTGAGGACAGTATGCACCCGGTGACTGGCTGAAGCTGGGGTACAAAGGTCTGGCCCCTCAGCTCGGTGGGGATGGGGGCATCTGAAGCTGGGACGGCCATGAGACTTTTCTAAGGCTTCAGGACCCTCCATGGGTTCAGCTGAGGGGACTGCCTTGCAGCCCAGCTTCTCCCTCTGAGCAAGTCGGCTTCCTTCCCTTCTCCTGTAGGTGCGGAACCTGAGAGCAGCCCCAGTACACTCCCTGCCTGCAAATCTCCATCTCAAAGTCAGCCTCCAGGGAGCCCGCCCTGAAACAGAGTCTGTCGTGAGCTCTACAGAGTATCCCTGTGCGGATAACCAGCGCTGGGCGTTAGAGCAGGGCTCTCTCCACCTGCACGGTGCTGGGGCTCTGCACACCCCTCTGCAGCCATCCTTGCTGGTGTCCCTTAGCTGACACCCTTGCCCTCTCTGTGTCCTTCCTCATGGCCTGCAGGTTTCAGATCCCAAGCTACAGATCGTGTCTTCTAGTTTGGGCTCTGGTAGAGAGTTCGGAAGCACCTGTTCATTATCTTAGCCGCAGCATGTGTGGAAATCATTTCTCGGGACTGCGGAGGGCAGGCATTGTGCAGAGGGTTATGTGGGCCTGCTCGACGTTGGTGGTTGTTAGCTCTCATGTCTATGCCTTGGTCCCTTTCCCCGCAGGACTTGGGGAGCAAGCTGTTTGAATCTGATGCAACCCCTGGGCTTCGACTATCATGCCAAAAGGCAGCAAATAAGTGCCTTTTCTTCCCTTCAGAATGCATGGACAATCCAAAGCTCTATTAGTCTATTATTCAGAATGAAAAGTGTTTACAATATTCATCCTCTTGCTCCTCAGTATGTGAGACTGTTCCTCATAGCAGGTAATTTCTTCCTAATTCAAAAACTCCTCATGGAAGCATCTGTTTTTGTATTCAAGGAGGGGGCTGTATGTGGAATCGCAAGGCCAAAGACACCACGGGTCAACTCTTCTCAGGACCAGATCCAAGTCGCCAGTGAGAACCACACGTTCAGGCAGCCGCCACCAGCGCCCCGCCTCAGGAACGAGGCTCCCTGCTTCATGTGGGCAAGAGTTGCCCCTGTTTTCCCAGCAGGCAGTCGCAGGTCTGGAGCCTAGGGAGCAAAGTGAAGCATACACTCCTGCTTCCTTCCTTCCCTGCACTTGGTGAGTTTCTGGCTCAGCTTAGATGAATACCATCTCTTCAGCCTGGCCCAGTTTACCACTGTGGGAAGGAGCCCAGCAGCCAGGGCTGCCAGACCTGGAAATAGACTGGCTCATTGCAGTATGGCAGGTGCAGAGGAACACAGCCAGCCAGAGCTGGAAGAGAATCTTAGGGCACAGAGATGCACAAACACATAGAAGCAAGTGGAGACCCAAGTACCAAGCTGTAGAGTGACTGCACCACGGCAACCCAGGCCAGGAGGCAAGGTGAGAGGGCAGTTACTACAGAGAGCCACGGGGCAAGAGTGGAGCCACCTTGACAGTGGGGGTGACCAGAAGCCACATCTAGGCGTGTTGACCCAGAGTCTGCATTTCCCCCTGCTCAGGACTGTAGGAGAGGCCCGTCTTAAATGCCACTGTCTCCGTGAGCTTTTGGAAACCTTACCGGCTTCCTCCCATGTTCAGGGAGCTCCACTAAGGTAACCTTCCTGCCTTGTCTCCACCCCTCTGTTACTTTGCCCCAGGGAAAATAGAAGATGACGGCTTGGATAGGTAGGTGGGGAGGGGAAACTGGTCCTGCATAGGCCGGTTGGCCCCTCCATCACCTTGGGGGTGAGCACATGCAGGGTACAAAATCCCACCGCTCTCGCTGAGGGGGCTGCACCCCTGCAGGACGAAAGGAGCCTTTCCTAGTCCAGGGCTGCCATGGCTGGGCGGGTGAGCTGCCTCCTCGTGGGATTTGCATTAGCAGCTCACTTAGTTCACAGGTCTAAAGCTGTGTCCTCCAGTCCAGCCCTCTAGCAGTCATAAAGAGGAGATTTGGGTTCCTGTTACCATTCTTTGTTTTATTTCTCAGGGCCCTCAAAGACACCCCAGAATAGGTTTCCCGTCCCCTTCAATCCTGCCCTTCTTTGAGTCCCCGTTGCATTTTGTGGTATGTTCCTAGCATGAACTTTCATTCTTTCAGTAGTTACCTCCTTATTGTCTTCCCCCCTGCATTTAAAAATAATTTTTATAGACGAGGTCTCACTCCGTCACCAGGCTGGAGTGCAGTGGTGCATTCGTAGCTCGCTGGGCCCAAGCACTCTTCCTGCCAAGTAGCTGGGACCACAGGTGCACATGACTACGCCCAGCTAACTTTTGTTTTTCTTTTTCGTAGAGACGGGAGTCTTACTTTGTTGCCCAGGCTGGTCTCAAACTCCTGGCTTCAAGCAATCCTTCTGCCTCGGCCTTCCAAAGTGCTGGGATTACAGGCATGAGCCACCGCGCCCAGCCTCTTTCCCTTATTAGCTGAGAACTAAGAGAAGACACTCTGGAGACAGAGGAGGAAACAATGGCGACGCCACGCGATGAATACATCATGGAGGATGAAGACAAGGCTCGGTCAGGGGCACCAGCGAGGGAAGCCCAGTTCTGTGGGGAAGGTGTGGGGCGGCTTCACAAGCCCAGTGTCTGCTCTCTTTGGGGGAGATGTGTTGTTTCAGCATCCGTTCCCGCTTCTTTTAGGAAAAGTGCTTGAATTTCCTTTTCCGGCACCACCCACCATCCTCTCATCCATGCATTCTGTTCCCGGCATCAGGGGTAGACAAGTGACTGCAGGCTTGGCCAGTTAGGGTTCTGAGCCTTGGTCAAATCGGAGTGAATCCTGAGTCATTTGTAAACTCCAAGGAAAGGACTTGCTTTGTTTTCTGTTGAATGCAGTGCTGTGAGATAACCGGAAATGAAGCTGCTTTCTTGCCACAGTGAAGGCAACAAAAGGGCCTGGCCGGCAAATGATGCTGCGATCGGGGTGGAGCTGGAAGAGGGGGAGCGAGGAGGCCCAGACATTTTGGGGGCCCCAAATTCACCTCAGGATTTAACTTCTCTGCTGCTCAGCCAATTAACTCCTTTCTTCTATGACCAGTTTGAGTTGAGTTTTTAGTTTTTGCAACTAAAACAGCACTGACTAATACACCCTTAGGTAAGATTAGAGCAAGAATTTCCAATATCTATTTTCTTCATCCTGAAATTTGGTGAGGATATCTAAGGTTCTTTTGTCTTTTAAAAGAATTCTGTTGCAATGGAGAGTATCAACCCATATTTTTCCATTTCTCCAAAATGTTTTAGTGTATATCTACAGGGCACAAACTTCTCTCTGTAGGCCCTCTGCCATAGTTGCTCTGCGCCACTTGTTAAGGGGCTGGTATCTAGAATATATAAAGAACTCTTAAAACTCAGCCGGGCGCGGTGGCTCAAGCCTGTAATCCCAGCACTTTGGGAGGCCGAGACAGGCGGATCGAGACCATCCTGGCTAACCCGGTGAAACCCTGTCTCTACTAAAAAAATAGAAAAAACTAGCCGGG
>NW_012117599.1:816166-816816 GCF_000951035.1 Colobus angolensis palliatus
AGCTCTGTCGAAAGAAGAAAAGAAAGGAAGGAAAGAAAGATACCGTCTGGCTGTGTTGCCCAGGCTGGAGTGCAGTGGCTATTCACGGTATAATCATAGCGCACTGCAGCCTCAAAACTCTTGGGTTCCAGTGGTCCTCCTGCCTCAGCCTCCTGTGTAGCTGGTACTACAGGCTACAGCTAAACGGCTCAGCTCCTCAGTGCTTCTTCATCTCCCACGGTGGATACAGAGCGTGGCAGCCCCTCCCAGGACGTCACAGATCTTTATGGCTGCAGGGACTGTAAAGTCACCCAGTTCAGCCCCTCATTTATATATAAGGAAACAGTCCTATAGAGAAGGCGTGCCTTTTTAAGTCACACATTTGAGCAAATAAATAATTATCTCCTCACACATTTAAGATTGCTATTACATCCTTTTCTCTAGACCTTTTCTTTTACCCTTTTATCCACTCAGAATGCTCACCTGGACCCTCTCCAATTTCTCAACATCTTTCTTTTTTTTGTACAGAAAAGTAGTTATAGCCTTGATAAACTGTCACTAGAAGAGCAGTGTTTGGAGCATTTCTTTCTCAACATCTTTTTTTTTTTTTTTTTGGGACAGGGTGGCTTGCTCTGTCATGGAGCTGGAAGCCATTATCCTTAGCAAACTAA
>NW_012117599.1:820472-822044 GCF_000951035.1 Colobus angolensis palliatus
AGGATAGTCTCGATCTCCTGACCTCGTGATCCGCCCGTCTCAGCCTCCCAAAGTGCTGGGATTACAGGCTTGAGCCACCGCGCCCGGCCTGATTCTCTCTGTCTTAAGGAGCAAACAGGGTCATGCAGGTTGGGAGCTGGAGTAGGCACACCACAACTGGAACCAACACAGCAGTGCAGGCATGAGGGAGCAGAGCAGCTGCATACAAGAAAAGGTGGGTCTGCAGGGAAGCAGGAAGGTGGAGAGGAGAGAATCTGACCAGGAGCTCCAGGTGAGACACGGGAGATTGCCTGGTTCCTTCTTCACTCGTGTCAGGTCTGAGCTTCAAATGCCATTTTAGAGAGCTGTGAGCTTCTTTGTGGAATTTCTAGCAACATTTCCCCTCTACAGCTGGGCTGAGTGGGTTTGTGATCCTGGCAAGTTAGCAGCTAGACTGGAGCAGGCTGCTGACACCCTGACACGCTGGGAAAGACTGGAGCTTGGCACATGAGCTCCTGGAAGGGTGTTTGCTCAGAGAAACCGGAGCCCTCACCGGCAACTCAGACAGGATGCCCCTGCCCCATAGCAGTTCCTCCCCCACCACGAGCGGGCCCTCAGCTCACCCGTGAGGATATGGGCGAAGGCATAGCGACGGGTGATCTTCAGGGCGGGATGCTTGGGCCCAAAGACATCCAGAAGGAAGGCGGAGAGACTGCAGAGGATGCCCAGGAAACAGAAGGCGGCGATGACCCGCAGGAGCAGCACTGTCTGGGGATTCATGCAGAAATCTGTAGGGGGAGAACCAAATTTTCAGGGCCCCAAGTAACGCCTGCTGCAGGAAGCCCCCAGCCAGAAGGAGTCTGATCCTCTCACCACAGTCTCTGGAGGACACTGTCTTAGCTCCTGCTCCTGGGTCGTCTGCAGGGAGCTGGAACAAATTCCACAGTAGCAAACAGAAGCCCTCTGGGCCACCGCTCTCCTGTACCTCAAGTCCTTCTCTCTCCAACAAGACTCGCCTGAGCGCAGGATTCTGCTTCACTGTCTATGCCATGCCCTTCTAACCATTTTTAAAGACCTGACATGTTAATGCTAGAGGATACTTTGGGCTGGCAGGAAAAGCCTGACTTTGGAGCTCAGACAGCCAGAGAGTCTAAGACCACCCAGGTCAATTCATACCGATTCTCCATGTACTCGCTCATTCATTCCCTTTTTGTTCCAAAAAGAAGCTGAACTTGAAGATACTATGCTAAGTGAAATCAACCAAATGCAGGACAAATATTTTATAATTCCACTCATATGAGATACTTAGAATAGTCAATTTATAGAGACAGAAAATATAATGGTGGTTGCCAGCGGGTAGGAGAGGGCAGAACAGGAAGTTATCATGTAACGTGCACAGAGGTTCAGTTTGAAATGATGAAAAAGTTTTGGAAATGGATAGGCGTGATGCTTGCACAACAATGTTCATGTGCTTAATATCAATGAACTCAACACTTAAAATGGTTAATACTGGGTGGCAGAGGCAGGAGGATTGCTCGAGGCCAAGAGTTTGAGATCAGCCTGGGCAACACAGTGAGACCCCGTCTCTTTGAG
>NW_012117599.1:822094-830338 GCF_000951035.1 Colobus angolensis palliatus
CAGGAGAATTGCTTGAACCCAGGAGGCAGAGGTTGCAGTGAGCTGAGATTGCACCACTGCAGTCCAACCTGGGCAACAGAGCGAGACTCTTGTCTCAAAAAAAAGAAAAAGAAAAAAAGTTACAGCCTCATCGATGTCTCCTGCTTCTCTGAGATGAAGGGAACAAACCAAATCAGGAAAATTGTGACAAAAATGACAGGCAGCCATTGGCATTTCCGTTCTTATTTGTGGTTTCTGGTTTTTTGGTTTTGCTTTCCTTTTTAATTTTTTCCTAGAAAAAAAACACAACCGGGGGATTTATATGACAAACTATCAGTGTCAGGATGGCAGAGGGAAAGAGAAAGAGGAGGAAGGCTCAGAGACATGGGGAGTGAGTAAAAAGTGGGTTCCAGATTGTGCGGAACGGTCCACAGGGTCATGTACAGGTCCGCAGGAGATGACCGGTCCCTTTGGCATGCATGTCCGGTGCCTGGTCTTCTGGTCTGCCTGCTCAGACGCCCATGGGCAGAGCGAGCTGGCCACAAGTAAACCTGCCAACGACAAACTCAGGACTCAACAGAAAGACTCAGTTCAGTTCCTTGGCTTTGTGCTCAGGCAGCCGGCGGCCTTTCTTGCCTGAGAGAAGAGTCCAGAAGAGCAGGAGAGTCGCCTTTGAACACACTCTGGCATCACAGCAGTGAACTGCAAGCAGCTGCCCGCTCGTGTGCAGGTGTGGCCCTCGCCACCCGTGCAGGCATCTGTCCGGACATCCCCAGTCAATCCGGCCAAAGGATGGGACATGACAGTCCCTTTCTAGCCACAGCGTCATAGTGTTGTCCACTCTCCAGTCTTGCTCAAACTATCGATCACCGTAAAGGTTCGAAGAGATTGTGATCCATTTCCTTTTCAGCTCAGCAGTGGACACTGAGTCCCAAGAAGCAAGCAACTTAACAAGGACAGGTTGGCCATCTGGATCTACACTGAAGGTCTTTCAAGTTTCATCCATTTTATGCCCAGATCTCAGGGCAGAAAATTCAGCCAGACCCAGAGCAAACAGGGTGGCCGAGTGATGGCTGAGCAAGAAAGGCCCAGCAGCGCACCGCAAGACCAGAGTACATTCAAGAGGGGGAGAGGGCGCACGGCAGGCTGGAGCCCCGAGTCGGAGTCTAGGGCAGCACTGGGTCTGAAGGACGCAGCCCGGCCTGCTGGGCTGACAGGGTGGGTCTGACGCCTCACGCGACGGGCCCGACTGGTTGTATTTCTATGTGGAGGGTAGTGGGTTCCTGCCCTGTTGTGGCCCCTGTTCCTAAACTGAGGCCAGGTTCCATCTCAGTGCCGCAGTCCTGAGGAGCACCACGCTGGCCCGCCAGCCAGGCCACAGTCCTCAGCCCCTCTGGGTTCCACAAGAAGGCCCCAGGGAGCCACAGTCACTGGGAGGGAAGGGGCCCGGGAAGGGAGGCTGCATTCTACTGGGAGCGACTCGGGAGGGGCTGCCACGGGCTTGGAAGGAGCTACAGCCCAATACTGCAGAGCCAAGAGGAATGGGATACATGTCTAAAAAGGGACAACAGTCTTGTCCCTATTTTAAAAACAGAATATTGTTGCTGTTGCCTGGTTTCGTTTTTTTCCTTTTAAAACCACTCACATGTAAAAGGTGAAGGGCTGGGAGACGTAGTCCCCTTCACTCTGGTCCTCGACAGGCACCAGGGCCTCAGTCTCACGCTGGCTCCTGCTCCCTCTGCCTGGGCTCCAGACACAGGAAGCAGAGAGGGCAGCAACGGCTCTGCCTTCCCAACAGCAATTCCCTCTCCCCATAAACCAGGGCACATGTGAGGAGAAGTCCAAAGAGTAAAGTGCACAGAACTCTCGGGAGCAGGTGGCCTGGGGGTGGGTCACTCCGAGAAGGAAGGGGTCTGGGGGCGTCAGCCCAGAGCTGCAGCTGTGGGGCAAACACTGACCCCCGTGAGGTGAGCCTGCGGGCACAGTCCCCTTTCCCTTGGGCCCCTCTGACACTTCTTTCTGGGACTGTCCACACTCAGCAGCTCTCCAAGGAAAGATACGGCCCATGCTGGAGGGAACTTGGATGACCTTCCCTGGCTGGTAATGACTCATGAACGTGAAGGGGGCAGGATGCGGCAGGAGGGAAAGAGTACATTATAGAAAACCAGTGGGCCTCCGCTTCTAAGAGCAGGGATACTTGGATGACCCTAAAGGCGGAGTCTCTCCTGGGGAAGGTTTGGAGAAGATGGTCAGGATCCTACCAGTGAGGCCTGCTGGGGAAAGGAGCTCCTCTGGGTGCGAGAGGAGCTGCAGAGTTGGGGGAGGGCCTGCCGAGGAAGAGAGCCCAAGGCTGGCATTAGGGTGTGTAGGCAGGGGGTGGCTGGAACTGGTTGATGACCTCATATTCCGCCGGGTAGGGCTCGTTCTCCTCCATCTCGGAGAGCAGCTCCAGAGCCTGCTCCTCTTCCTCCGTGGGGTAGTGGCGCAGGAGGTTGGCTGCCGTGGCCAGGATGGAGGCTCCGCCAGCTCCTGCCACCAGGTAGAAGCTAACGGCGAAGGTGACATAGACCTGGGATCCGTGGTACTTCTTATGCTGCTGCTGCTGGGCCAGGATGAGTTCAGAAGCCCAGTAAGAAAAGCCAGTGACGGTGGCACACTGCAGGACTAGGGGACAGAGGGACGGCACGGAAGGGGAATTAGTGAGCACGCCGTAGCCAGGGTGCTTGAGGACCCAATCACAGCCTCTCTACCCAAACCCCATTCTCAGACAACCGGCCTGGCCCGACTCTGCAAGGAGGAGCTCTCCTGGCCATGGGATTCCTGGCCTGAGGCTGGGGACAGCAGTCCAACCTGATCTAGGCCAGTCAGATTCTCTCTGTTGTTTTTTTTTTTTGAGACGGAGTCTCTGCCACCCAGGCTGGAGTGCGGTGGCATGATCTTGGCTCACTGCAACCTCAACCTCCCAGGTTCAAGCAGTTCTCCTACCTCAGCTTCCCAGGTAGCTGGGATTACAGGTGCCCACGACCACGCCCAGCTAATTTTTGTATTCTTAATGGAGATGGGGTTTTACCATGTTGGCCAGGCTGGTCTCGAACTCCTGACCTCAAGTGATCCACCCACCTCAGCCTCCCAAAGTGCTGGAGTTACAGGCGTGAGCCACTGTGCCTAGCTCAACATCTTTCTTAAGTGGGCCTGAGGTTGGGGGGGATATCTCACCATAGAGATATTTGTTAGATATTGAACATGTGTAAAGAAGGCATCTGTGATGGTTAATTTTATGTGTCAGTTGGACTGGGCCGTGGGGTGCCCAGATATCTGCTTGAACATTACTCTGCGTCCATCTGTGAGGGTGTGGGGTAGGATTGGCGTTTAGGTTGGTGGAGCAAGTAAAGCAGGCTGCCTCCCTAACATGGGGGTCCTCATCCATCAGCTGAGGGTCCAAATAGAACAAAAGGCTGAGTTGGAGGGCGCCCCTCCTGCATGACCAACTTTCAAGTGGTGACATCAGCTTTCTTCCTGCTTTTGGACTTGAACTGAAACATCACCTCTTCCTGGATCTTGAGCCTGCTGGCCTTCAGACTAGAACTACACCTTCGGCTCTCCTGGGTCTCGGCTTGCTGACTCACCCTGCAGAACTTAGGACTCATCAGCCTCTTCATTTGTATGAGCCAATTCCTTATAGTGTCTCTTTCTCCATATACACATGTATCTCCACATCTTATTGTTCTGCTTCTCTCGAGAACCCTGAATCATACGGTATCATTCCAAGATCAGCAGAAATGTTAGCGCTTCTGGGGAATTACTGCGAAGGGCACCTGAATAGCAGCACACGCCCTCAGTGCCCCCGCCTTCTGTTGTCTGCTGTGGTCTGCTCCCTTCCTACCCTTTGGGTTGATTTCAGAATAGAGGTATGGGGATGGCACTGGGGTGGGGTGTGCAGTTACCCAGAACAGCCAGGATGTGTGCACGCTGTGTCCCAGGAGCAGGAGCATCGAGCACTGATCACGCTGCTTGGAAAAGAAAACAAAGGAAAGTGAGGAGCTGGGTGGGCGCTGGAATGGAGCAGGAAGAAAGGGGCAAGGAGAGAAGCAGAAGAAACAATCCCCGAGACAGAGCTGGCGTAACCAAGGCTCTGTTTGCCCCACCGTTTGAGGGAGCAGGTGAGCTGACGTCAAGGCCCAGCTCTGTTCAAAGGTAGGACACTGATTGTCTTCAAGAAGGCAGAGCTGGTGACTGGCCTCATGTCTTATCATCACGGATAGGGGAGGGCTGGGGGAGAGAGAAGGGGCAGCCAGGGCCTCCGAGTGGTGTAGGCCTCACCCTTGTGCTCACATGTCCCAACCACTGCCAGTGGTGCCACCCCCGCATCCCAGACCCCATGTGTAACCATCTACCTGGACCATAGGAGGAAGCTCCACGTTCTTTGCCACAGTTCAGGGTAAAGGCATGATCTAAGATGGGCAAAAGAGAGTCATCCTGGTACCTTAAAAAGGAGGCTAGGGTGAGCCCCAGTCTGCTGGTGGCCGTCTTCACCACCTTTGAGGAGAGACAACCTGAGCAGACACACGAAGGAAAGAGGTGGAGAGAAACCGTGTCTTTGTGTCACTGTTTGAGTCCCTGGACCCAGTCAAGCCCCCCGGACTATGCTGAACTTTTCAGTTGTGGAAAGCAATAGTCCATTTAGTTAAGAAAGTCTCAGTTCCGTTTCTTGCAGCCGTGAGCCTTCCGACAACCTTGATGTTCCAGGCCCCGTTGGGCTAGGTCCATGAGCTCATTGCTTGCCACGCGCCTCACGGCATCAACTCAGTGTTCCCCAAAGCCACGCCCTTCCTCTCCTGCTTTCACACCATGCTCATGAAAGCCTGCCCCTTCTCCAAGGCCCAGATCAAGTCTCTCCTTTAGGAAGTGTTCCTTGGCTGTCAGGTTTGGGTGTTATCAGGTTTCCTTTTTCCTGGTGGCTGGATTGGAAGGCCTTAGAGGGCAAGGATCATGTGTTAGAATCTCTGCATCCTCCACAAGGCACTTGTGTTCAGTGTATTTGCTGAATGAATGTCACAAAAAAGCATGACCCGGTCGGGCACAGTGGCTCACCCCTGTAACCCCAGCACTTTGGGAGGCCGAGATGGGTGGATCACCTGAGGTCAGGAGTTCGAGACCAGCCTGGCCCACATGGCAAAACCCCATCTCTACTAAAAATACAAAAATTAGCTGGGTGTGGTGGCGCACACCTGTAATCCTAACTACTTGGGAGGCTGAAGTTGGAGAACTGTTTGAATTGGGGAGGTGGAGGTTGCAGTGAGCCAAGATCTCGCCACTGCACTCCAGCCTAGGCAACAAAGTGAGACTCCGTCTCAAAAAATAAATAAGTAAAAATGAATAAGAGAACTTCTTCCTTTATTAAAATAAAACCCGTCCACCACCCCAAGGTTACTCCAGAAGGAAACTCTCCACCAGTAGTGGTGGCACTAGACATACACTGAGAGATCCCCAAGACGGAAGGGAAGCCCTGGGGGCATCTCGGGCTACAGGGTCTACCTCGCCATACAGGGAGGCCCTTTACAGGGCTAGCTGCCATTTTATACCAAGACAGAAGGCAGGAACCTTCCAAACAGGGCAGCCTGCAGGCCCTGCACCCTTCAGGCCCCTTTCTCAGACACCTGTACAACCCCTTAAGCCAGACGGACTCACAGCTGTCTCTGGAAAGTTCTTCGTTACCTGACTGTAGACACAGGGTTGGCTGGAGGGGTCTCTGCCTCACCTCCAACATCTTAGGAAGCCGCTTGCCACCCACTGTGTTGCTGTCCCACTCAGCTGAAGGGGGCTGGCCAGTCCCGCATCAACCCTCCAGCTCTGAGATCAGCCAGTTTTCCCTGGACACTGCTCTCTCCCCCAGCAAAAAAGCCAAGAATTTTCCCCAAAGCTTATGGTGAGGGACCGGGTGTGTGTGTGTGTGTGTGTGTTCTGACACGGAGTCTCACTCCGTCACCAGGCTGGAGTGCAGTGGTGGGATTTCGGCTCTGCCTCCCGGGTTCAAGCGATTCTCCTGCCTCAGCCTCCCGAGTAGCTGGGACTCCAGACGCCCGTCACCACGCCTGGTTAATTTTTGTATTTTTAGTAGAGACGGGGTTTCACCATGTTGGCCAGAATGGTCTCAATCTCCTGACCTTGTGATCCGCCCACTTGGCCTCCCAATGTGCTGGGATTACAGGCGTGAGCCACTGCATCTAGCCAGAACTGATCTTAATTCTCAAACCAGTGACCCTAATAAACTGTCTTCATTTCAGGTGGGCTCATTCAAAATGCCATTTTCAGGCTCGGTGCAGTGGCTCATGCCTGTAATCCCGACACTTTGGGAAGGGAGGCAGAAGGATTGCCTGAAGCCAGTAGTTTGAGACCAGCCTGGGCAACATGGTGAGACTCTGTCTCTACTCACACCCACAAAAAAGACATTTTCTCTTCTCCGCAAACCTCCCGCCTCCCATGAAAATGTCACTCCCCCTAAAAAATGCAGAGGAAGAGGTAAGATTGCAGGCTATTTGAAAACAGGGGCCTGAAGTTTGTCAGTTCCCTTATGTCTCCCCACAGCATCTGTGTTCCATTAGTGCAGTGGCTGAGACCGTGGATACCGCAGGCAAGATGCCAGTTGAAGATTCTCTAGTCATCTTGGGAAAGCCGCCCTGCCCCAAATGCACCACCTCTTCCTGTGTCCCTGGGTCCTCTCCTTGTGGCCCTCCACATCCCATGGCTTCTCATGTGCGGGCCCCTCTTCGCCTGTGTGGCTGATGCCACCTTCCAGCTGCCATGTGACAGGTAGGCAGGGACTGGGGCTCCCGCATTCCCAACTCCAGCACCTGGCTGAGACACTGGGCCCTGGGACCGACTGTGACTGCTCTCTTCCCCTTTGGCAGGTCCTGTCTCCCACTTCTGACACCCTCACTTAAGGCCAGGCAGACCCCTTCCCACTGTCACCAGTCATTAAAATAAGGCTGCGTCCCTCCCTTCCCTTCTCAAAATCCTTCCAGGGCTCCTTCTGCTGTTAGTGCCTTAGATGAGTGCCCCTCGCCTTTCTAACCTCAGCTCTCACCATGTCCTGGCCACTGGTGTGCTTTTGCTCTTGCCATTCTCTCAGCAGCAGTGTCCCTACCCCAGTTCACTCCCACGTCAAGTGTGGCTCAAGCTGCGTCCTCCAGGAAGCCTTTCATTATCACGGAGGTCAGAACTGGCTCCCTTCTGGGCACAGCACTTTTCCGCGCCGGCCGCCCACTTCACTCTGCCTTTCTGTGGACAAGTCCATCTCCTGAACTTAGGACATAAAATCCTTGCAGATGGGGTCCTGCCAGTCACTGTATTTTTCATGGTGCCTAATGGTGCTTTGTCTGAATGGACATGAAATGAGAGAGAACACGCTCCCGGCTTCCAAGAAAGACGTGTATTCTCCCCAGCAACAACAACAGAGACCTAAATGGGTTGCTCCCTGAAGGGAGCCCTCGGCTCTCACCGTGATGCACACGTGGGGCTGTGTGACCGAATGTACGAAGGAAGGAAAGAAGGAATGGAGAGAATGTGGGCAATCAAGGCCTGGCACTGCCCTCCAGGAGGCTTACAGGCCACACTCCCAGGACCGTCTCTATCCCCACACCTCTCCCAGTAAGATTCACTGCCTATGATTTCAAAGAAAGCGCAGTTTCTAGGGAGTGAAGGAAAACATGAAACATAGACAATAAAAAGAGAGAAAAACACACAAATTATTAAATAAAATTTAAAAATAGAGGGAAAAAAAGTGTAGTTTGTTCTGCAAGCCACAGCCCAAAGAAGTCTATTTCCTCCCACAGGATGGCCAGAGTTTAGGAGCCGCATTCTCTTCTATAGCTCACCAGAGGACACAGCGTGAAGAGCTCAGGTTTGAAGGCTGGGCCTGGGGCAGGGGTCAGCTACTGTTTCTAGCTGTTCTAGAAAGACCTAGAAGCTTCCTGTGTGAAAACGGGATTAGGAAGCTCTAGGGGTGAAAATGCCATGCACGGAGCTGGCCCACGCCAAGTCCCTTCTAACCATTTTAAATTATATCTTTGGCCAGGCGCAGTGGCTCATGCTTGTAATCCCAGCACTTTGAGAGGCTGAGGTGGGTGGATAACCTGAGGTCAGGAGTTCGAGACCAGCCTGGTCAACATGGTAAAACCCCTCTCTACTAAAAATACAAAAAAAGTATCCGGGCACAGTGGCACACACCTGTAATCCCAGCTACTTGGGAGGCTGAGGCAGGAGAAT
>NW_012117599.1:830388-838875 GCF_000951035.1 Colobus angolensis palliatus
GAACCTGGGAGGTGGAGGTTGTGGTGAGCCAAGATCGCGCCTTCACACTCCAGCCTGGGCAACAAGAGTGAAACCCCATCTCAAAAAAAAAAAAAAAAAGGTTAAAAATGCTGTTTAATGTTATGTATATTTTACCACAATTTAAAAAAAGTAAAAGAAAAGAGGAAGAAAGAAGTTGCAGCAGTTTAGAGAAATGTGCAGCTACAAGAAAGCATTACATAGATTTGTAAAGTTGGTAGACTACATCATCGCATTTAGTTTTGCTCCCTCCCTGAACTCTACGAGAACAAAAGAATTCTTTTAAAGGGCAACCCACACAAAAAGAAAGGGAGGTGTAAAACAAGGCTCCAAAAACTGGAAAGTAAAGGGACACAGACCTACCTAAAAAGGACTGGGCAGACTCGGCAGAGCTGGGGACAAGCCATCAACAGGAAAAGCTAGAAAGCAACCACATTTATGCCACAAAAGCCCTAGAAGGTTTGGACAGTGCCAGTGTGCACACATCAAGGGCATAAACGAAGGAAAAGGAAGAGGCTGAAAGAAAAGACGCAGTACTCAAGGGGTTCCTGGGGGTCATGGTGCAGGGAGAGCCCATGACAACAACCACGCACCAGACACAGAGCGACTTGTACTTCCCTCCGGTACGTCAGCCATTCTTCAAAAAGCATTTCAACTAGACGACTGTCTGTCTCCTTTGATAACTATGCAAACTGCAAAAGCTCCCAGAAGCATAGGGTAGAATAAACGCTGAACCAAAAAGAAACCAGGCCATGATTAAGTATTTTAAGCTTTAATAAAAAGTAGGAAATGGGGCCGGGCACAGTGGCTCACGCCTGTAATCCCAGCACTTTGGAAGGCTAAGGTGGGTGAATCACCTGAGATCAGGAGTTTGAGACCAGCCTGACCAATATGGTGAAACCCTGTCTCTACTAAAAATTAAAAAAATTAGCCAGGTATGGTGGCATGCACCTGTAGTCCCAGCTACTCAGGAGGCTGAGACAGGAGAACTGCTTGAACCTGGGAGGTGGAGGTTGCAGTGAGCCAAGATCACATCACTGCACTCCAGCCTTGGTGACAGAGTGACTCTGTCTCAAAAAAAAAAAAAGCAGGAAATGAGCCTTAATTTCCTCTCCTTCCTCTGTTACAGTCACTAGCAAGTTCTTCTTTTATTTAGGTCATGGGTCACCAAGTGACTTAGGAAAATTTGGAAAGGGCTGGCAAGACTCAGGCTATATAGCGTCCTTTCCTGAACTTGATCTCAGGCGGAGAGGGTGTGGGATGTGATCATCGATCTCTATGACACACCCAAATCACTGGGGCACCAGCTGAAAGCATGTTCCCAGGTCCCCAGAGAGTCCGAGTTCTAGGTCTGGAGCAGGGTCTAGAAATCTGGATTGTAACAGGCAGCCTAGGTAATCCCCATGCAGGTGATCCAAGCCTCACACTTCAAGCAGCACTGGTTCCAGACCTCAGAGGAAGGTGGACTGGGGAGGGAAAGTCCAGGAACCTGGGCACGGGACCTAAACCCAGCAAAGATGGCTTAGCCCAGCAGATGCCAACGTCACAGGTTCTGGGTAGAGGGAAGCCCTGGGCCTTTGGGATTGAGCACGCAAACCCTGCCTCAGGCTCAGAGTTCGCCCGGCAGAGGCTGGCTGGGCCCACACAAGGCTCATAGGCCTCTGTCTGGCTTTGGGTCACCCACCAAGAAGCCCTCAGAGCTATCTGTCACGATCTCTTAGAGAAATGTGCAGCTACAAGGAAGTATTACATAGATTAGGAAAGTCGGCAGACTATATCATCACATTTAGTTTTGCTCCCTCCCTGAACTCTACGAGAACAAAAGAATTCTTTTGTCTGCTGACCATCTGTTTTGGGCCCAAGCATCCAGTCTGGGTAGCTGTCTACTGCCAAAAAGCCTGCCTGTGTGTGAGCCCTGCCTGCAACTGGGACCAGCCTTCACTGAACCCGCCCTGCAGTGCTGTAGTGCCTGGGGCCTCACTGAAAGAAAAGCTCTAGGAGACAGGGGCTATCTCCTGGCTTTATTTTAAATATTATTAAGAGCTGGGAGAGTTCTTCTTGGGGTCCATGTGGCATGTGGCAGGGATGGGGCAGTGTTCTTATAGTTAACCTGCCAGAGGCCACACGCCGCTCTGCCGCAGGCCGTGTCAGATTCCACTCTCATTACTCATGAGGCCAGGCACTTAGGAGTAAGAAAAGTGATACGTGGGGGCTTCAAGGAGCCTGTATTGTTTCTTTGGCTGGATGGTGAGCACAAGGATGTTCATTTGATTATCCTTAAAAATGTGCATCCATGACATATACTCCTATTGCCTTATGTTTCATTATACATGAGTTTTAGGAGTAAGGAGACATGAACACGATAAAAAGCTTCTGCAAGGACGTCCCTTCCCTTGTGGGTGTCCACCTGCTCCTCCCCAAAGGCAAATATTGTTGGAGGGGCCTTGTACACCCCTCCTGGAACAGCCTGGGCACACAGAAGGGCCAAGTGCCCCCCAGGGGATTTAACCACACAGCTCGGATGAGGAGTTGGGGGCTCCAGGAGGTGAAGTGGCTTCCTCCAGGCCACACGCTGCAGAGCTAGATTCCAAACCATGGTCAGGCTCCCCTGCACTGTGCTGCTCGGAATCACCAAGTACCAGAGTCAGCCACTGTATTTCTGCCTGGAGATAACCAATCAATTCCTAAAGCGTTGTGCGTGAATGAGGGATCAGAAGCCAACAGGAATACTGTTGGAGCCATCCTCCGAGCCAGCTGCTAAGCTCACTAGAGGAACAGCTTGAAGCAATGAAATCTCTCAAAGAAGCAAAAAAGGTTTGGGTTATTAAGTCCTCACATGGGGAATTATTGGGCAAAGCCTGCCAGGCATGGTGTCCAAGCTCCTGCAGCACTGCGACCATCAGAGCCTGCTCCACGAAGCGGTCAGGACACCAGGAAGGCTCGGGACCCGTGCCGAATCCTAGCTCTAGCAGAGACTGTGTTCCTCTGGGCAAGTCCCTGGACTGCGCTGGACCCCTGCTCTCCCATCTATCCACGAAAACAGTAACATCTGCCCCACCCACCACCAGGGCCTGCTGGGTCAGCCCGTGAGAGAGCAGCCGCCTGGACTGTTACTAACCAGAGGCTGCTTCAGCTGGGCCAGTGTGTCCCCTCGGCAGGCCTCTCCCTCTTCTACCAAGACCTCCCCGACCACACATGTCAGCCTGTGTGGACCAAAGCCTACTAAAGCCAGACTCAGGGCCCACCCTACAAGGGAGACAATATGATAGCGAGAAGAGACTTCTGAGCTCACACTCCAGCAGGTTTTGTTTCAATGTAACTGCCTTTCTCCGTTCCAAAGCTGTGAGTAAACCCTCACGGTCAATAGAAAACCAAGTGTGAACTTCCCGCTGGGTAACGTTAACAGACACCCTGGGGGCCTGCCCCATGTAACAGGCAGGCTTTCCTCAGAGGGTCTCAGAGCACAGTGGAAGAACAGGCGGTTATCCCAGGCAGGCTTGGAGCCCAGCTCAGAGGCTCTTCTGGAGTCAGCATCTCAGTGTGTGTCTCTCCTCCCTCCCTAGACATCGGGACAGCTGGGAAGGCGACAAGCACCTGCTCCCACGAGGGATTGCTAAAGAAAACCCCTGAAGGTCATGGACGTAGGATTTTATCTGAGAGAGAAATGGCACGCAAGGCAGGACCCTAACTTGAAATTCAAGCCAGTGGTGTAGTCCACGATGCCCTGGCTAGACACAGAACACCTCCTCTCCTCCAGCTGTGCTCTGGCCTGTTGATTTTGGTAAACACTGCTTGGCGGTGCCCTCTAGTCATCAGGGAAGTAGGCAGCTGTAACAGGATCCCATGAACTGACTTTGCTCAAGGTCACTGGTGAGTCACCGGGCTAGATTTGTTTTGAAGGTCCTGCCTCTTCCTGCCTATCTGCCCATTGCTCTAACCACTCCTGACCCAAACAGTTTCCAGGCAGAAAGGCTAAAGGGACTCCCGTCCTACCCCGCTCCCTCCTTGCTGGAGTCCCTGTGAATTAGAGACACTTCCCCAACGCCCCAATCCCTCTTGATGCATCTGTGCAACCTGCTCAGCCTCTCCCCACGGTGACATTTTTTAGCTTCCAGACAGGCCTGTGCACAGGCCTCTAACAGAGCCCTCTAGTGCCCAGCCAGGTTATCCCACAGAAACCAACAGGCCCCGCGGGACCTGGCAGTGTCAGCTGCCCGGGTCACCACCTGTCAGGCACACAGGCTCTCCCTGGAAGGCCTTTGGGCTTCCACTGGCTGCTGCCAATTGAGATTCACCTGACTTCTACTCCCCAACTTCCTCATTCTCCAAAGATGCTTCCTGGGGCTGTTGCCAGTGCTCTTTGGTGGCCACACTTGAGAGGCAGAGAGTCTCAGAAGAAAGGACTACCTGGGGCCCCTCTTTCTGGAGCCATTAGAGGTCTGAGTCTGTCTCCACCCAGGGCCAAGTTGAGAGCTGTGTGAGAAGCAGGCACCGCTTGCTGGAGCACTGGAGAAAACCCAGGATGAGGTCTTTTTTTTTTTTTTTTTTTTTTTCAGAAAAAGGGTCTCACTCTGTCACCCAGGCTAGAGTATGAGCCACAATGATAGCTCACTGCGGCCTCGAACTCCCGGACTCAATAGATCCTTCCGGCCTCCTGCTTCAGCCTCCCAAAGTGCTGAGATGACAGGAGTGAGCCACCACACCCAGCCCAGGATGGGGTCTTTGGAGCCAGCTTTCATTGGCTAAAGCCTCTGAAGCTTTGTGAATGATAATGGGAGAGTGGCTTTGCCCTGGGATCACCAACTAGAGCCTCAGCACTGAGGTGATGAAGTTATGACAAAAAGCACAGCTTTGGCTGGGCTTGTGATAAAACTCAGCTAGAACAGGAAGGTGATAAGCCTCGGGCAGCTTTGATGGGAAGTAAACTCGGAGCTCACTAAGGTGTTGCGGTAAGAGTATGGACTTTGGAGTCAATGTCCACTCGGATTAGCTGAGCAAACCACCCAGCCTCCCTGCACTGGGAGCTTTGTGAAGTGGGGCTGATGACAGTACCAAACAGAGATGCTGTTTAGGAGGAGAACGCAGGCCTGGCGTGTGCTTAGTGTAATGTCAAAGTGTGGCACTCGGGCAGGGGCTGAGAAAGGGTAAGGCTGCTCCAGGGCCTGCTGGCTGCCTGACTCCCATCACCTCAGAGACCTGCAGAGCCTGTTCTCCCTCTGGAAGTATCTATACACGTCCGGGAGCCGTGGCTCACGCCTGTAATCTCAGCACTTTAGGAAGCCAAAGTGGGTGGATCACTTGAGGTCAGGAGTTTAAGATCAGCCAGGTCAACAAGATGAAAGCTTATCTCTACTAAAAATACAAAAATTAGCCGGGTGTGGTGGAGCACCTGTAATTCCAGCTACTCGTGAGGCTGAGACAGGAGAATCGCTTGAACCCAGGAGGCGGAGGTTGCAGTGAGCCGAGATGGTGCCACTGCACTCCAGCCTGGGCGACAGAGCAAGACTCTGTCTCAAAAAAAAAAAAAAATCTATATGCACCACATCTGCGCTTGACAGCTCTGCTCCCTCCTGAGATGTGGAATACTCCAGGCTCCCAGGTCAGGACATCTGTTAGGCCCACTGGGTATCAAAAAACCAGTAGGTACAAAGAAAAGGGAGAGAAGATGCAATCAGGGGCCTCCGTGATTCTTCTGTGATAGCTCATGAGGTGCCACTGCCAACTCTCCTATTCATGGGCACAAAGTGCTCCTAGGAGACGGCCACAGGCAAGTGAGTGGCAACTACACACAGATCTCTAAATATGTGAGCAAACATAACGAAAAGGTTAAGAAAACATGCTTTGCAAAAGACAAAATGGAGCCTGAGTAATTTCTTTCTTTTTTCTTTTTTTTTGAGATGGAGTCTCACTCTGTAGCCCAGGCTGGAGAACAGTAGTGTGATCTGGGCTCACTGCAACATCACGTCCCAGGTTCAAGCGATTCTCTTGCCACAGCCTCCTGAGGAGTTGAGGCACCAGCCACCAGGCCTAGCTAATTTTTGTATTTTTAGTTGTGATGGGGTTTCACCATGTTGACCAGGCTGATCTTGAACTCCTGACCTCAGGCGATCCATCCACCTTGGCCTCCCAAAGTAGTGGGATTCCAGGTGTTAGCCACCATGCCTGGCCTGGCCTGAATAATTTCTTAGAAAGGGTAAATACACATGTGAACAAAGAAGAACCTGCACCAAGAATTTACTTCTTTTTTTTTTTTTTTTTTGAGATGGAGTCTTGCTCTGCTCTGTTGCCCAGGCTGGAGTGCAGTGGTGTGATCTCGGGCTCATTGCAACTCCTCCGCTTCCGGGGTTCAAGCGATTCTCCTGCCTCAGCCTTCAGAGTATCTGGGACTACAGGCATGCGTCACCACACCCGGCTCATTTTTGTATTTTTAGTAGAGACAGGGTTTCTTTCACCATGTTAGCCAGGCTGGTCTCGAACTCTTGACCTCAGGCAACGAACCCACCTCGGCCTCCCAGAGTGCTGGGATCAGAAGCACGAGCCACCGCGCCTGGCCTTTTTTTTTTTTTGAGATGGAGTTTTGCTCTTGTTGCCCAGGCTGGAGTGCAATGGCGTGATCTCAGCTCACCGCAACCTCTGACTCCCGAGTTCAAGTGATTCTCCTGCTTCAGCCTCCCGAGCAGCTGGGATTACAGATGCCTGCCACCACGCCCGGCTCAAAAATTTACTTTTATTTTTAACATGCCTTCGACAAGGATACACACCAAAGTGAAATAATTATGAGATTGTTTCTTATGACAGCTGAAGTAAAACAAAGGATAAAAACCACACATGACAGAGCATCATTTTATATTGGCATCAACAGATGTGGGGTAGTCCCAGCTCTGCCACCCCCAACTGGGTAGCCTTGGGGAGATCATTCATTTTTCTGAGCCACAGCTAAGCACGCCCCATGCGGTGCTAGATTTCAGAGATCTAGCTTTCTAGATCCGATGGGTCTAGTGGTGGGAAGGTGGTATGTGTGCTTCAAAGAAAGCAAGTACAGGGCAATGTGCCAAAAGAAAAACCACCAAGACTCATTCAAGCTTAACGCTCTTTGTACCATTAGCAACATGACACAGAAAAGGCTGCATATAAGGCCTCTGTCGTGTGCATAACTTTGGCTTTAATGAGCCACCTCAGCAAAGAGTACCATGAAGGTGAAATCTGGAAACAACCAGAAGCCCCCAACCTTCTACAGAATCACCCTACAGCTTCTCAAACTCAAGAGAGATGGAAAACAGTAAGAGAACACTCAGAGAAAGGCAACTTTTGGCCACAAGGATGAGGCTTTTCAGCCTAGACCTGCAGTAGCAGAGTACTGTCCAATGCACAGCGGGGAACTTGGACCTTTTCACCGAATCCTGGTGCCTGAATCCTTCAGGAGGGAACATGAAGATATCTAACAGGAGGTGCTTCTGATAGGCGGTGCAATAAACTTCTGGAATGCATCACAGCCAGGGAATAGCACAGAGAGGATATAAGACCTTCAAGATGGCTCAAAAGACCTTGGGGTTGATGAACTATGCTGTTCATAGTTGGGTAAAAAGCATTGTTAGGGTAAAAAGCAAGTGATACGGTCCAGTCCTGTCCTCACACTACACAATTTTTACTGGAGACAAGACTGGGCAGGATGAACTATGGGGCCCATAGGACCCTCCCATAGTCTGCTGTCTATCTGGCTGGAAAGCACGATGATGAACAAAGCAACCTTGCCTTTGTCAGGCACACTTATAATGGTTCCAAGAGCCAAATTCCAACTGTTGTACTGAGGGTGGCAATGGGACGGTCTTCCGATTACCTAAAATGCCACAGATCCGCTTCTCCAATACACATCCCATTACCACAGAACTCTCAAATACCTTTTAAATCCTAGTCATATCAAAAGTTCCTTTTTCTCCATTCATCAGTCTGCCCCGAAGAAGCTTTTCCGTATCTCACAGACTCTCAGAAGGGGCCAGCTAACTGTGATACCTAGCACCCTTATCTTTTCTCGATACACAGCGTCCTTTCTCCAGCAGAATCCGAAAATAGCAGCAGTCCGGATTAACATGGCTGTGAGGAGTAGGTGCTTAGCTGAATAACATCAGAATTAATGAGGGGCCGGACCCCAAACAGAGCCACCTGGTGGGCATGAACACCAGGCAGCTATGGGGCCATTTCCTTCAAGCAAGTGTCTGGTCCCTGGCTATCTCTGCTTCAGCCAGAACACATTCTGCCCCCCACCGAGGCCTGAAGGGCCAGCGCGCAGCGCCCTCACCTTTCAGCAGATCCGGGTGCACATAGCCCAACACGTCGGAGACCCCCAGCTCCTGGCGCGAACAGGTGCCTCCGTGGATGTGCAACCAGGCGGGCTCGGCGAGGGCAGTGCACAGCGCCGTGATGGACAGGGCGCCAGGCAGGGCCGAGGCCAGGCTACGCTCCGGCTGCTTG
>NW_012117599.1:847005-863190 GCF_000951035.1 Colobus angolensis palliatus
GAGTCTCCGGGGGGCGGAGGGATCGGGGATCGGCTACCGCGGGAGCAAAGACTCGGACTCAGGGTCTCGGCCAGAGGGTGCCGAGGGGCGGAGGACCGGGCTGGGCCGCGGGGATCGGGGAACGGTGATCTGGGACCGGCGGTTTGGAATGTGACCTGTGCGGAGAAAAGACCCTCCCCACGCCGCCCATTGTTCCTCACCAGTCAGCAGGCCACAGGGCTGGGATGGCGCCGCTCAGCCCAGTCACGGGCTTCTCGGCTGCCGGGGGCCGAGCGTTCCCAGGCCCCAATCCCGCAACGCCCGGACAGACCCGGGTTCGATGCACTTCCGGCTTCCTTCTCCTCTGCCTCCGCCTCCTCCGGCTCCCCGCCCCGTCCCCCGCGCGCGTCACAGCCTGGGCGCGCCGCCGGCTCTGCGCAGGGCCTCACGGGACTGGTAGTTCGAGGCGGTCCCGCGATGCTTTCCCTGCCGAAGTGAGGGGAGCGACTACAACTCCCAGAGGGTGTCGCGGCCGCAGCAGCGGGCAGCTGAGTTCCCGGGGCGACCCCGGTCCTCCGGCGGAAGCGGGAGCCTCAGTTGGCCGCGGAAGCCTGGAGTGGGCGGTACGCAGACGCGCGCGGTGAGACCCGCTGTCTGCGCCGCGGACCCTGCCCGCCCCCACCTCCCCCTGCATCGGGCCGCCATGAAGGACTCGCTGGTGCTGCTGGGCCGTGTCCCGGCGCACCCGGACTCCCGCTGCTGGTTCCTGGCTTGGAACCCCGCGGGGACCCTGCTGGCCTCGTGCGGCGGCGACCGGAGAATCCGCATCTGGGGCACGGAGGGTAAGGCCCAACCTGGCTGCGCGGCCCTCGGCGCTGAGGGCTCCGCTTGCGCGTAGTGCGGGCGCTCAGCCTGGGGGGGACGCTGACCCTGTTCCTGGCGGAGGGAGAGTCGGATGTTAGCCACCCCCAGAAGGGCTTTATAGGCAAAGAAGTCTGCGACTGCTGGGAGGAAAAACGTCAGGAGACAAGCTGAAATGTCGAGGGAATTGTGGTAGCTGCTGAGGAAGGAAAATGGGAAAAGGAGGGTGTTAGGAAAGTGGCTTTCGGAGTAACTTGCGACTGGGTTGTCACATTTTATCCCGAGGGCATTGGGGAACCAATAGCAATTTTAGATTAGATTTGTTTTAGAAAGATGCCTCCAGAGGCTGGGCGCGGTGGCTCACGCCTGTAATCCTAGCAGTTTGGGAAGCAGAGGCGGGTAGATCCCCTGAGGTCAAGAGGTCGAGACCAGCCTGGGCAACATGGTGAAACCCCGTCTCTACTACAAATACAGAATTAGCGGGGCGTGGTGGCGGGCACCTGTAACCCCAGCTACTCTGGAGGCTGAGGCAGGAGAATCCCTTGAACCCGGGAGGCGAAGGTTGCAGTGAGCCAGGATTGTGCCATTGCACTCCAGCCTGGGCATCAGAGCAAAAACTCGGTCTCAAAAAAAAAAAAAAAAAAAAAAGCCTCCAGAGGAAGCAGAGTCAGTTGCATGTTTGTAAAAGCTGTGAAAGACACTCCCTGAGCTTCCCCCCACTAGCTTGACTCCAGTGCTAGCCCCCAATATCGAATGGCTTCGTGGTGCTGCACCCAGCTCCAGAGCCTGGCCTGCGCTCCACCTTTAGGTGACAGCTGGATCTGCAAGTCTGTCCTTTCTGAAGGCCACCAGCGCACCGTGCGGAAGGTGGCCTGGTCCCCCTGCGGTAATTACCTGGCCTCTGCCAGCTTTGATGCTACCACTTGCATTTGGAAGAAGAACCAGGATGACTTTGAGGTACCCAGGCTGGTTGGGACCAGAATTATTGCCTGTTTCCTCCCCAGAGCTGGTTCAGGAACCTGAGCCAACCTGCGCCAATTGGGCTGTACCCATGGGAAGGGCCTTAGCGGTGTTAGCTGCTGTTAATTCTCATTTTCCTTCTCCTTTCACAGTGTGTAACCACTCTCGAGGGCCATGAAAATGAGG
Source organism: Colobus angolensis palliatus (assembly GCF_000951035.1). Taxonomy (NCBI): domain Eukaryota; kingdom Metazoa; phylum Chordata; class Mammalia; order Primates; family Cercopithecidae; genus Colobus; species Colobus angolensis. The sequence goes on from NW_012117599.1 coordinate 848,992, forward strand.
TCAAGTCAGTGGCTTGGGCCCCATCTGGCAACCTCCTGGCCACTTGCAGCCGAGATAAGAGTGTTTGGGTCTGGGAAGGTGAGTCCAGGTCCCTCCAGGTGGGTTGGGAACCACCTGACACCCCCCTCCGTGTCCGTGACAGGGTCGGCTCTTGGGTTCCCTTCTTTTTCTCTCCCACAGTTGATGAAGAGGATGAGTATGAATGTGTCAGTGTTCTCAACTCCCACACACAGGATGTCAAGCATGTGGTTTGGCACCCAAGTCAGGAGGTAAGAGTCAGGCAGGGTCTCTTGTGGGAAGGGCTCTGGTGTGCAGGCTTGTGCCCAGCCTTCCTCTGCTTTTCAGCCTTAATCTAGCTTTTACAGGGACCTCCATCTGTGAACAAAAAACATTAGTCCGTTTATAAAAACAGATCTGGCTGGGCGTGATGGCTCACACCTATAATCTCAGCACTTTGGGAGGCCACAGTGGGTGGATCATCTGAGGTCAGGAATTCAAGACTAGCTTGGCCAACTTGGTGAAACTCCGTCTCTACTAAAAATACAAAATTAGCTGGGCGTGGTGGTGCATGCCTGTAATCCCAGCAACTCAGGAGGCTGAGGCAGGAGAATTGCTTGAACCTGGGAGACGGGGGTTACAGTGAGCCGAGATCGTGCTATTGCACTCCAGCCTGGGCAACAAGAGCGAAACGTCATCTCAAATAAATAATAAAATTTTAAAAAAACATAAAAGCAGATCCCTGGGACTGACCTGTCCTGCACTTCCTGGGCCACACAGACACATGTTGGGTCTCCTTTCCCTCTTCCCCCAGCTCTTAGCTTCTGCCAGCTATGATGACACGGTGAAGCTGTACCGGGAGGAAGAGGATGACTGGGTATGCTGTGCCACCCTTGAGGGCCATGAGTCCACTGTGTGGAGCTTGGCCTTTGACCCAAGTGGCCAGCGCCTGGCATCTTGTAGTGATGACCGCACTGTGCGCATCTGGCGTCAGTATCTACCAGGCAATGAACAAGGTGAGGGTCCATTAGTAGAGTACTTCTAAAGAAGTACTCTACTTCTAAAGTAGTACTCTACTTCTAAAGTACTTCTAAAGAAGACCCATCTCTCAAGGGGTTCATAGTCTGCTAAGACACATACATGAGTCGGAGCAAATGCGGGTAAAAGGTAAGATGTGCCACAAGAGGGCTCAGGATAGAGTACTGGAACAATCAGGAAAGCTTTGTGGAACAGGGGCCGTTGCATCTGAATTTGAAAGGGTATGTAGGATTTTAACATGAGAATTTCACGTGAGAATTCCAAGTGGAAACTCAACAGCGTGAGTAAAGATAACAATGGCGGGAATGCTCAGACTTAGTGAGGTGTGGTCATTCATTTAAATGGAGCATAGGACATCAAGGGTTTGGAGAGGAATAAAGTGGGCTGGGTTGGCTGGTGGGTGGCAGCAGAACAGGGACGTTTCCTTCTCGGAATTCTGCTTGAGAAAGGCCGGTCTGGCCAGAGTGTGTAAGGAGACCAACAGGGATGGGTACAGGAATGGAGACGTGGACTCATAATCAGTTGAAGATGAGGGTGAGGGAAGCTAGGTTAGGTTCTCCTTTGAGGCGCCTGGGACATAGGAACGTCTGAAGTGTAAGAGAAGTCTGCCTTGCAGGGGTGGCATGCAGCGGCTCTGACCCCAGTTGGAAATGTATCTGCACTTTGTCAGGCTTCCACTCAAGGACCATTTATGACGTTGCTTGGTAAGACTCCATCCCCGACCCCCATCCCATCATGCCCCATGAGTCCTCTGCAACCCTGGGGGAGTGCTTAGGAATTGAGGGCAGCCACCCCCATTCCTTATCAGGCCTGACTCTAGCATGCTGCTTTACAGCTGGCTGGGCTGGCATTCACAGGAGCAGAGAACAGTCCCAGGCTGTGAGGGCAGCACCAGCACTCGGGGTTCACACAGCTTGTGCCGTCCAGAAGTTATCGAATCTGTGCATTCATCACTGGGTTGTTATTTATTTATTTATTTATTTTGAGACAGAGTCTCGGTCTGCACCCCAGCCTGGAGTGCAGTGGCGTGATCTTGGCTCACTGCAAGCTCCGCCTCCTGGGTTCACACCATTCTCCTGCCTCAGCCTCCCAAGTAGCTGGGATTACAAGCACCCGCCACCATCCCCGGCTAACTTTTTTTTTTTTTGGTAGAGATAGGGTTTAACCGTGTTAGCCAGGATGGGCTCGATCTCCTGACCTTGTGATCCGCCCGCCTTGGCCTCCCAAAGTGCTGGGATTACAGGCGTGAGCCACCACGCCCAGCAGTGGCTGGAATTTTTATGGGTAACGCTGACTCTGCCCTTGCAGAAGCTGGAAAAGCTGCACCATTGATACAGGAGAGTAGGTCAGAGGGTAGTTCTGGCCCTGAGAATTGATCCCTGGGAAATAATCTAAAACAGTGAAAAAAACTGAGTACTCAAGCTTGCTTTATATTAGCAAACATTTGAGAATCATCTATTCAACAAAAGTGAACTTAAGTAAATTATGGTAGAACTTAGCTTGCTATATCACTGTTTAAAGAAAGCGGTTTTAGAGTACTTTATGATGGGGCTGGGAGCGGTGGGTCACGCCTGTAATCCCAACACTTTAGGATGCCGAGGTGGGTGACTCATGATGTCAGGAGTTCAAGACCAGCCTGACCAATGTGGTGAAACCCTGTCTCTACTAAAAATACAAAAATTAGCTGGGCGTGGTGGTGCGCACCTGTAATCCCAGCTACTCGGAGGCTGAGGCAGGAGAATCACTTGAACCTGAGAGGCAGAGGTTGCAGTGAGCCGAGATTGCGCCACTGCACTCCAGCCTGGTGATAGAGCAAGACTCCATCTAAAAAAAACAAATAAATACTTTATGATGGCTGGGCCCAGTGACTCATGCCTGTCATCCCAGCACTTTGGGAGGCTGAGGTGGGTGGATCACTTGAGGTCAGGAGTTTGAGACCAGCCTGGCCAATGTGATGAAACCCTGTCTCTGCTGAAAATACAAAACTTAGCCCAACATGGTGGCACATGCCTGTAGTCCCAGCTACTTGGGAGGCTGAGGCAGGAGAACCGCTTGAACCTGGGAGGCGGAGGTTGCAGTGAACCATCTCAAAAAAAAAACCTTTATGACATGGGAAACTGCTTATGCCAAGTGAGAAAAGTACAGTTCATAATTGCATGTTGTTTTTTAGGGTAATCATAGTAGGGGAAAAAACTAGATTGCAGCATCTGTGGATATAAGTGGGTGATATTTGTGACTCCTTATTAGTTAAGGAAACATTTTAATAAGAGGTTTTTAGCCGAGGCCTGAAGTTAGGGAAGGGAACAGGCCAGGAACCATGGACCAAGTCTGGCCTAAGCAGTCAGGTATACCACTGATGTCACTTTCCTCCCAGGTGTCAGCTGACAGGGGCTCTGGCTACAGCTTGTGGGGACGACGCAATCCGCGTGTTTCAGGAGGATCCCAACTCGGACCCACAACAGCCCACCTTCTCCCTGACAGCCCACTTGCACCAGGCCCACTCCCAGGATGTCAACTGTGTGGCCTGGAACCCCAAGGAGCCAGGGCTGCTGGCCTCCTGCAGTGATGACGGGGAGGTGGCCTTCTGGAAGTACCAGCGGCCTGAAGGCCTCTGAGCTACCTCGACTTCAGACAGAGTAATGACTCCCCAGAAAACGTCGTAAGACTTTCCCAGCCCCTGAGAGGACCAGGAGGAGCATCCTTGACCTTCATTTAACTTGGCTCACTTCTCTTCAGACTTGGGTAGAAGTACGGAGCCCCAGAATTGCTCTCCTTCCCCTCCTTTGACGTGAGGCCTTCAGTAAAGAGCTACAGAACATCAGTACCTTGTTATACCACAGATTTTTCTCGCGTTAGGGCACAGTGTTAAATTCTTTGGAGGTAAACAGACTATTTATAATCACTAGGAGGGGGTGTGTCTCAGGCCTTTCTGAAGTTGTAAGACTTAATCCATCTGCATCCCAAGTCCTATTTTATAAGGATATTCAAAAGAATTCCATGGTGAATCCTTGTCTGAAATAGGTCCTGCCTTCCCAGTTTGTGTAAATCTTTGCATTGAAGACATTCAGTCAATACTGAAGGAAATTTTTTTTCTGAATGTAGGTTTGAGTCAGGGGCACCTCTGCTTTCCCTTAGAAACCCTCATATACCTCCTGCACCGTTAAGCTGTGATGGCAACGGGGGATAGAGAAAATGGGGAAAGACAAGAAAAGGGGGAGTTATTACTGGCCACAAGCCCTATATTCTCAAAGGGATGCAAATTGGTTCTTCAGTAGGGATAAAAAAAAATCCATTTGTGGCCCTCCTAAGGCCCACAGCACATACAGTGTGGCTATGACATTCCATTTTCATGGCAGGGAGAGATCAGGAAGAAGGCTCCCTAGGGGACTGGCGATGAAAACCAGTTGAGAAACACTGCCATCGGCAGGCAGTTTTCAGGCACACTCAAGTCGTCTCTTGACAGTTCTACGTGGACGTGACAGTGGTCTCCAAAGCTACAGCCTTCCCCTAAGTTTCAGCCATGACCTTAGATTTTAGAAAGACAGTGGGGCGATACCTAGAGTAGTGGTTCTCGAAGAATGTGGTCTGCAGATCCTGGGAGTCCCAAGACCCTTTCAGGGAGGATCTGTGAGGTCAACTGTTGGCACTGCAGCGTGAATCAAGGTGGTGGCAGCAAACTTCTAGTAGTTTTGACATGTCCTTGTTAGAACAAATAACAGTGATTAACTATACTAAATGTTGACCTAGCCAGCGCTGTGGCTCACACCTGTAATCCCAGTGCTTTGGGAGGCTGAGGTGGGTAGGTCACCTGAGGTCAGGAGTTCGAGACCAGCCTGACCAACATGGAGAAACCCCGTCTCTACTAAAAATACCAAATTAGCTGGGCGTGGTGGTGCCTGCCTGTAATTCCAGCTACTTAGGAGGCTGAGGCAAGAGAATCACTTGAAGCCAGTAGGTGGAGGTTGCAGTGAGCCAAGATCGCACCATTGCACTCCAGCTTGGGCAACGAGCGAAACCCTCTCGGGGAAAAAAAAAAAAAAAGTTGACCTTGAGAACACTTAGACTCTGAGACGACTGAAAGCATGCATATAGCCCCTCTGCTGTGCACTGAAGTATGGATGCCTTGAGGAAAAGCAGTGGTACCATTGAGTTGCAAGCTGAATTGGCTGTGTTCAAGGCATGCCCTTCAGAGTTGAAAGAACTAGCAGATTATGGTATTTAGACTTGAATATTTGGCTGACATTTTCTGGGAAATGAATGGAATGAGCCTCTCACTTCAAGGGAAACAACTGATAGTGTTGCCAATGATAAAAGAAAGCTTTCAAGCAAAAATCAGAATTTCTGAAGATCTGTACTCCACCATGAGCTTTATTGTTGGGGATATTAACAAATGTGATTTGTACAATGAAATGCATTTCATCTGGAAGAATTCAATGAACCAGTTTTCCAAAACCAGTACGTGATGTTACAAAATCATACGTGGCTCGAAGATTCATTCAAAAGTGTAAGACAGGCCAGTGGATTTTAATGTATTAACAATATAAGAGTGCATCAAGTTTTCAGAGTCCACATTGCCTTTAAGAAACTATCACTTGTAGTAAGCCGGGCGCGGTGGCTCACGCCTGTAATCCCAGCACTTTGGGAGGCCGAGGTGAGTGGGTCACAAAGTCAGGAGTTCAAGACCAGCCTGGCCAATATGGTGAAAGCCCATCTCTACTAAAATGACAAACATTAGCCGGGCGTGGTGGCAGACCCCTTGTAGTCCCAGCTGCTCGGGAGGCTGAGGCAGGAGAATCGTGTGAACCCAGGAGGTGGAGGCTGCAGTGAGCCCAGATCGTGCCACTGCGCTCCAGCCTGGGGGGCACCGTGAGACTCCGTTTCAAAAAAAAAAAAAACAGTATCACTTGTCTTGGCATCAGAGAACAGCCACAATTCGCTGAAGAGGCTGGTTAGAACCCGTTTTCCACCTGCGCGCCTGTGTGGAGCCAGCTTACTGCAACGAAAACCAGTTTGGATGTAGAAGCAGCCGTAAGAATTCAACTGTTTCTTATAACAAGAGACTAAAGATACTGTAAAACGCCACTCTTCTCCTTGGATTCTTGTGGAAGTTATTCTTCACAAAAAATGTTAACATGGACGGGGCATGGTGGCTCATGCCTGTGATCCCAGCACTTCTGGGAGGCTGAGGTGGGCAGATCACTTGCGCTCAGGAATTCAAGATCAGCCTGGGCAACATGCTAAACCCTGTCTGTATTTAAAAAAAAAAAAAAGTTAACATGATGATTTAAAAGTGCGTTAACCTAGAAGAAAAGCTTTTTGGGGCAACCTCTGGAACTGAAAAATAGATTTGTTATTTAAAAAGAAAAAAAAAGCTCTTTGAGGTTCTTAGTTTTTAGTAGCGTAAAGAGGTCCTACCACCAAATCATTTGAAAACTGCTACCCTGAGGAAACTGCTCCTCAGACTCATCTTTCAGTTTTGTGTGCATTTAGTCTAAAGAAGAGAAGGTAAGAATTTGGAGACAATCAGATCTGGATTAGAAAACCTGTTTATTAAGACTGGGTCACATCCAGCTGGTACATTTCAGTGTCCTTTCTGGTGCCGCCTCCCAGGAGCAGACTGCAGATTTCAGAACACCCATCTAGAGAAACGCCTAACCTGTGATCTAGCTTCCGAGGCTCAGTGTTGGTTCCTGTGGTCGTCCTGATGTGTGGGTACCACTGGGGCCAGGCCACAGTCGGATGTTCCCTCTTCCAGGCTGACTCACAAGGCTACAGGGGACAGCATGCCTAATGAGCAGGTCTGTCCTCCAGAAGCACTCCTTACAAGCACGTTTCTGGCTAAAAAATAACCAGGTCTTTCTGGCCATGCCCTCAGGTTGGAGAAAGAAAACTTAATTTGGAATCACTGCAAAGACAAATGGTTTCTACAAATTATTTTATTAGAATATCAGACTCAAAAGAACTACCAGGAACATGCCTGAAAATGCTATATATGATTTATGCTTCACCCGTGACACCTGCTGTCACTGGATCCAGAGTGAGCAAGGGAAAAGGAAGTGGAGGTGGGCAGGGACGGCACCAGCCCTGGCTGGCCAGACCTCAGGTCCAAAGACCTGGTCCCCACAACCAGGATCCCTACAAGGTACACATTCCTAGTTCAGGCTCGACTCTCTTTTACCCAAGAGTACATGCCTCAGGACTCAATCTGAATCACTGTCCGTCTCAGCTTCTTTCACATCCACGCTGAATTTGTACTCCTGGTCACATCCCATGTAAGCGTCACTCATGAAGTACAGAGTGTAGTTGTGGGCGCCAGTGGCTGGGGCCACAAAGTCCAACTTCACCTAGAAAGAGCAGGCAGAAATCATGAGCATGGACACGGGAAGCATTCTCACCCTTCCCCCATGCCGGAACAAATGCTGGGGCCAGTGGACACACTCACCTTGGCCTTCTGCTGGAGGGTCAGCCTCTTGATGGAGATAAGACTATTGGACTTCGCGTCTCCAATCACCACCCACCAGCCCTCTTCACGTTTCTGCAGTGATCCAAAACCAAGAATTTCAGCATGTAAAACTTGATGGCCATAGGCAGCCATGAAAACGGTTACGGTTACCAAAGAAATAACAAAAATCAGCTTTCCAAAGTTTCTTCCCAAAATACAATTAGATACAACATTTTAATACTGTCAAAAGTTGTCTCAAACAGGCTTAATTATTTAAGTAAGTAGATGAACTCATTTGTTGGTTCTGGCTCATTTCCTTGTGCCAAGGTACCTTCTCCCGCTTAGTACCTGCTGTTAGGTCCAAGGTACTACTATTAGAGGTCTAGTCTTTGGGGCCTGGTAGCTTTGAGTTCCTTAGAGATACTTTTAAATACAGGGCGTATCTGTCAGATGAGAAAAAGCTTAACCCAGAGCTGAATGTGCACAGAGATGATCCCCAGGAGGCCTTGCAGCCCTGTCTACCGGCCGCCCCACTGTCACAAAGACCAGGAGTCCTAGTTAAAAGCACTCGTTACTCAGAGCCTGTGAATTACACATGACAGGATCTGGTTTCCGCTGTCAACCTTCAATTCTTCTCCCATATAAAGAGAACCAGAATTAGTTTCTGGTGGTAAAAAACCAAGCACCCAGAAACCCAGTAAGTGGCAGTGAGAAAAAAGAAACAACCAGGAAAGCCCAAGTGTCCTGGAGCCATGGGAGTTAAAGACAAATGCATCCGAAACAGCCAGAGAGATGGAAATACTGCACGACTGACAGGTTTAACAATGACCAGTCATCTAAATCTTTTTTTTTTTTTTTTTTGAGACAAAGTCTCACATTGTTGCCTAGGCTGCTGTGCAGTGGGGCAATCTCAGCTCGCTGCAGCCTCCACCTCCCGGTTCAAGTGATTCTCCTGCCTCAGCCTCCCGAGTAGCTGGACTACAGGTGCCCACCATCAGGTGTATTTTGTATTTTTAGTAGAGATGAGGTTTCACTATGTTGGCCAGGCTGGTCTCAAACTCCTGCCCTCGTGATCTGCCCACCTTAGCCTCCCAAAGTGCTGGGATTACAGGCGTGAGCCACCGTGCCCAGCCCTAAATTGTTTAAGCAGAAATAAACAGAAAAAAAAAAAAACAAACCCATAGCCTCAAGATTAATTCTCAGCCTTGTGAGCTCATTATCAGTCTAAAGTTTCCCTCCCTCAGGGACAGTGTGCCCTTGTACCATGCACCTAGCCAGTGGATAGGGGAGTTGACACCTGGCCAAGCCAGCTACCAGGACGCACCTGCGGGAAGAGGGGCGCAATGACAGGGCCTGTGACTTCCTCCTCGCGCTCCAGCTGCACCAGCACCACAACTGGCCCGCCACTGCAGGGGGAGAGGAGGGGCGCACATCAGTGATGTGGCAGTGGGCTCCCAGCATACTATCGTGCTGTGCCCAACAGGTACCCCCTGTGGCTCACCTGCGGATGCTGTCCTTATCCACCACCTCATAAGACAGTTCGATATTAGGGTAGCGGTTACAAAAGCGAGCCACATCTGCAATCTGGCTGTCAGTCAGCTGAAGCAATGCGTTCCGTTCTTCATCCTCCATCTCCATGATGTCGAAAACACTCTCCACTCCCTGCAGTGAGTATTCAGACGTCAGGAAAGAGAGAACACAGGCCAACAGCAAATGACACAGGCGCCAAGAGCTGCTCATTTTACCTCCTACACCATCAAGTCATCTAGAGAAAACAGTTGCAGAAAGAACACGGCCCACAGTTGGCCGCCTCTCTAGCATCTCAACAGGGAGCACCTTCAGAGGAGCCGTAACGACAAGTTTCATTCACTGAGACCCACCTCCCGCAACCCACCCTCGCTCCACAACACTAGGCTCTCAGGCTCACCCACCTGACCCTCTAGGCTGACCCGGCTCACCTTGTCTGTGCAACGTTTGATATGCTCCGAGGTGAAGTGTGGCAGCTGCTTCAGGTATGAGTCCTTGGACCACATGGCTTGGGTGACCATCTGGGCCAGTTCCATAGCTGCCAGAGCAGGGCTGAGCCACCCATTGCTGGAGAGGACATCCACACAGGCCTGGATAAGCCGGATTGCCTGCACACGAAAAGACGTACCAAAGTGGGCGGGGTTGAGCTGAGACGTCTGGAGCACCACTGGCCCCTCTGCCCCACACCCACACCCACACTCTACCTTACTAAGGATTTCCTCCGTATCTGACTGCAACTCAGCACTCAGCTGCATGCGGGACAGGTGAGCCTGCAGGAGCAGGTTGGTCTTGACGTGCGGATCATTGAACTTAGGGTTATTCAGCTTGTGGGGGACCTTCTGAGCCAACTACCAAGTGGAAGAAAAATAGCTGGTGATGAACAGGTGACCCTGCCTGAGACGGGCTCAGGCCAAAGCCCCACGTGGCCCAGGCTCACACAGCCCTTCAACACCCCGAGGCAGTGGGATGGAGATGGGTGTGAGGGGGGTATGGAGGGGAGGACATATGGCGGGGGTCGGGGGATGCGTATGGGGGTGTTGGTGGCAGGGATGCCATGTGCTCTGGGCACACAGAGTTTGCTGTTCCCAGGATGTTCTCCTGACGCTGCCGTCCTCACCTGCCGCAGGAGGTTGTCTTCATGGTGCCGGATGGGAATGTTCTCGTACTCGGCCGCATTGGAGATGATCTCGATAAGCCCTCGCACCTTGGTCTTGGCATTGAGGGACATGCTGAAGAGCTCTGACAGAAAAAGGACATTTGAGAGAAGCCAAAAGCAGGCGGAGAAGGAGCAGAACTGCCTGGGCTCCCCTACTCTCCCCTGCAGTGTCATCCCACTGGCAGACACGGGCGGACCTCTCATCCCAGTGGGCTGCTGACCCCTGTGTGAGAAGGCTCCTACGGACAGGACACGGGCCGTGCCAGGCCTCACCAATGGTGGTGTAGTTGATGTAATAGTAGGCAGCGATCATGCCCAGGTTCAGAGGTGCCACATCCATCTCGTCCTCGATGCTGATGCACTTGGACTGCTCCAGGTCACTCAGGGTCTGCTCCACCAGCTCTGACAAGTGGTCAGACAAGTGACGATGGGAGATGCCTACGGACGTAAGAGGTGAGTGGGGAGCCTTGAGAAGATGCCCAGCAAAGGCTGTGAGAACCACCAAAGAATCACGTGTGCTCCCAAGGCCACTGACCCTGCAGGTTGTAGTAATTGGGGTTCTGTGTCATGCGGCGGTACAGAAAGGTCCAGGTGAGGTAGTCCACAGCGTCCTGCTTGTTCTCAATGGTCTTGGTGACGATCTCAGCATTGAAGTGGTCATGCATACAGTGGTCCAGGTGAGATTCCACTGGCAATGGCTCATATAAGAACTTCTTGAAGAAATCCTGTGGGTTGGAGAAGGAGAAGCATTAATAAAGAATTAGTGACAACATGGTCACAAAGGGCCAAGGGCAAATCAACAGGGCATGGTCCCCGTGTGAGACCTAACCAATACCAAAATGGAAGAAGCCACACGTTTAGAAAGTGCGTCACTGGCGACAATACGCACGCAGTGGGAACAGAGGCACAGCAAGTCACGAGGGCAGAGCAGTGGGCAGCCCAGTGAGGAAGGAGGGAACCAACTAGCGGGCGAAGCCCTCAACACGTGGAGCCAACGGCAGCAGCAAAAGCAAAAGGCAGCAAAATTCCAAATGGGTGGCAGGCTCGTTACAAAAGAATCGTGTAAATAAGAGGCAGAAGTTAAGAGACTAAAATTACTGAAGACATCTATCAAAAGAAGGATTAAAGAATCCATTCTGAGGCTCCAGATCCAAGAGGCTGCATGAGTCCAGGACTGACCTTCTTGGAGCCCTGACACATGATGACGCAGCGTCCCTCATCGTCCTGCAAAGGGCGGTTGGCGTGACCCACCATCTGAAGCACGTCGTAGATGGGGTAATCCACATAGCTGGTGACAGATGCGGGGAAAGAAGGAAAAGCCGCCTCAACACGGAGACCATGCTCAGGAGGCCCGACTCCCTTCGCCAAGTAACAGTAAAATGTAAATACGGAGAGGCGTGGTCACATCACAGCACGACTCTTTTTATGAATCTCTGCACTTAGAACTGGCTTCACTGGTTGGCCTGTACATCATTTTAGCATTTAGTGTAAGGGCCATGAATTTCCTGCTCAAGTGCCATGAACCAGGCTACACAACTATCTAATGCCAAAACCAAAATAACTCCCTATTCGAGGATCAGATATGTAAGTCAAACTTCCCAAATTTTTCTCCTTTAATTAAAACAATTATTTTTTTATTTTTTTATTTGTTTTTTGATAGAGCATCTTGCTCTACTGTCCATGCTGGAATGCAGTGGCACAGCCACGGCTCACTGCAGCCTTGACCTCCTAGGCTCAAGGGATCCTCTCACTTCAGCCTCCAGAGCAGGTGGGACTACAGGTGCGCACCACCACACTTTCCAAACTTCATAGCCGTGCATTTCATGAGTCATCAAGTCATCTGACTTTAACCCAACCTAGAAGCAGGCTCAAACATTAAAAATGAACCCGTAAATAAAATTCACTTCAAACTAATCTGCATTTTGGGAAAAAGTTATTAAGCATTGGGCCAGGCACCATAACTCACGCCTGTAAAGCACTTTGGGTGGGTGAATCATTTGAGCTTAGGAGTTCAAGACCAGCCTTGTTAACACGGTGAAAACCCATCTATACAAAAAAAAAAAGCAAAAATTAGCTGAGAGTGGCAGCACATGCTGGTAGTCCCAGCTACTTGGGAGACTGAAGCAGGATGATTGCTTGAGCCTGGGAGGCAAAGGCTGTAGTGGGCCGAGATCATACCACTGCATTCCAGCCTAAATGACAGAACAAGATTGTCTCAAAAAAAAAAAAAAGCAGATGTTTTTCTGAGAATGATTGACTCTTCTAATTTTTTTTTTTTTTTTCTTGAGATGGAGTCTCGCTCTGTTGCTCAGACTGGAGTGCAGTGGCGCAATCTCAGCTCACTGCAACCTCTGCCTCCCGGGTTCAAGCGATTCTCCTGCTCAACCTCCCAAGTAGCTGGGATTACAGGAGTGTGTCACCACACCTGGCCTTTTTTTATTTTTTTGAGATGGAATCTCACTCTGTTGCCCAGGCTAGAGTGCAATGGCACGATCTTGGCTCACTGCAATCTCTGCCTCCCAGGTTCAACTGATTCTCCTGCCTCAGCCTCCTGAGTAGCTGGAAGCACAAGCGCGTGCCACCACACTCAGCTAATTTTTATACTTTTGGTAGAGACGGGGTTTCATCATGTTGGCCAGGCGGGTCTGGAACTCCTGACCTCAAGTGATCCGCCTGCCTCAGCCTCCCAAAGTGCTGGGATTACAGGCATGAGCCACTGCGCTCAGCACTGTTCTAGCTTCTATATAGGTGTACAACCTTGATCAAGTCACTTTTCCTAATCTACAAGATGTTTGAGGTTAATGACATAATGTCAAACATTCCTCCTGGCTCTAACTTCCTACCTCTCCCAACTGCTGAATGTGGAAGCACAATGACAAAAAACAAATGTGAGCCTAGGTATTGAGACACAAAACTCCCAAACACTTCGCTCTGGTGGCATCTCAGCTGTTAACTTCCCTAACACCTTTCCTTCATCCTAGCTTGCTTTCTGTGTATCTGCAGATTCACACTCATTTTAGGAAGGAGGTCTGGGCTAACACAGACCACCAGTTGTACTCACGCGTGGATCTTGCCATTGTAGTACTGGGTGTCCATGATGATTACCAGGTGGGCAGCCACGTTCATGCCCCAGCAGAGACTCCGAGAAGCCACCACCACCTGGATAGCTCCTGAGCAGCAGAAGGGAGAGGAAGGCTGAGGACAGGGGTCTCTGGGCGTAGCAGGCTCACTACCTCATGGGCAGGCCATGGCTTACCTTGTGCTACGTTTCAGAACTCACAGCGAGGCTGGCTAGGAACAAGGTCTAACATGAATGAGAGCTAACACATTGCTATGAGATAGCTCCACGATGCTGGTGCCTTGCTCTGGGACTATCCAGGAGAAAACAAGTCATCGTAGAACAGAACCCAAAGCCCAGGAACACCAAGGCATAACTACTGCTGATGAACTGCTCCTCTGACCGGAAAGTGCTAACACTCATGCAGCCACGGGCTGGCTCAGCCACGCCAGCAAACCGGAGATCACTCTGAGCATGCCCCAAACAGGCAGATTCAAGGGCCAAAGAGTGACAGGAAGTGATTCTGGCAGGAGGATCTCCAATGAGGCTCCATTAAGCAGTGTTAAAAGGTAAATCTTTGCACAAAATGCCACAGGTCAACAAGGGACAGTGGCCAGCAAGAGTGTGCCCAAGGGAGAATCAGAGCTCTCCTGTGTGCTGATCTCTAAAGTCTAACGATCTTGGTGAGATGGTTTGGATCTGTGTCTCCACCAAATCTCAGCGAACCGTAGTCCCCAGTGTTGGAGGAGGGGCCTGGTGGGAGATAACTGGCTCACAGGGGCGGAGTTCTCATGAATGGTTTAGCACAACCCGCCCTTGGTACTGTCTAGCGAGTTCTCACAAGATGTGGTTGTTCAAAAGTGTGTAGCACCTCCCCACTCCCTCTCTCGGTCCTGGCTCCTGCCATGTGAGATGCCTGCTTCCCTCCCCACTCCCTCACTCGGACCTGGCTCCTGCCATGTGAGATGCCTGCTTCCCTCC
>NW_012117599.1:863240-880915 GCF_000951035.1 Colobus angolensis palliatus
CTCTCTCGGTCCAGCTCCTGCCATGTGAGATGCCTGCTTCCCTCCCCACTCCCTCCCTCGGTCCTGGCTCCTGCCATGTGAGATGCCTGCTTCCCCTTGGCCTTCCCTGAGGCATTCCCAGAAGCAAATGCCACCATGCTTCATGTACAGCCCGCAGAACTGTGGGTCCATTAAACCTCCTTTCTTTATAAATGACCCAGTCTCAAGTATTTCTTTATAGCAATGCAAGAATGAACTAATCCATGGACAAGCAGCAGTCTAGTGGCCAAAGGTCCTGGACTCTAGAAAACCGGGTTCTGAAGTGGCACGGCCCGATGTGTCTGCCTGTTTTCTCACCTGGCAAGCAGGGACAGTGTTTGTCTCACCTGCCTCACGAGGTTCTTGGGAGGATCAAATGAGTTAACAGCTAAGAGTCCTAGACAGTATTCTGAAAAGGTCTAGTATGCTGTAGAGAAATACTGCCACCCGGACCCCTCCAGTTTACCACCACCACTTGGTGATACCCTTGCTGTGCTCCCCTTCCGTGGCCTGACTCACCTGAGCTGAAGAGCTGCTCCACTAGGCGCCGCTCCATGGGGCTGAGCCCCTCATGCAGGTAGCCCACCCCATTCAGCAGCGTTTCCTTGAGCGTGCTGTCACTCAGCTTCTCCAGGTACGGAATCAGATCCTTCTCGGTGCAGTGCAAGAACCTGTGAGGCACAGGCAATGGCTCAGCTCAGAGTGGTCCGAGTCCTGGCAGACATCCTGCCAGCTGTGCAGAACCTGGCCCCGAGCCACATGGGCTAACCCCACCCTCATGAAGAGGACACCCTCGGAGTGGGCCAGCCTCACTTAACCTAACCCCAACCCCAGACACCAGGCCCCGCCCACCTCTGCCGCTGGATGTCTGCCGCACACGTGGTGAGGATGTCAATGGCAGTGAGGCGGGTCTGCTTGCGAGACGGGACAAAGACAATGACAGGCTTCTTGGGCGAGTGCTTGGTGATAGCATGGTACACAGGCTTGGCCATGGAGAGCAGGCGGGTTTGTGTATGGCTGATGTTGAAGCCCTGGCGGCCGGGGAGAAGAAAACACAGCAAGGTTATCAGACCTGGGTCACTCAGGATCTAGGTGAGACCCCACAGACGGATGAGGAGAGTGGCTCCTACCTGGATGTGCAGCTCCAAGGGGACGGGACGCACATTGGGGTGGAAGTTGAAGGTGGAGGTGGCGCTGCAGCCCAGCCAGTGGGCCACATCCTTGGCATTGGAGAGCGAAGAGCTGAGTGCCACAATGCGAATGGGCCGCTCAATCTGGGAGGAGATGTAGCGCATTCGGGAGCAGATCACTTCTAAGACAGGCTGGAAAGAGGGAGGGAGGGTCACTGCAGGCCGAGGCTCCCATCCTCTGCCTGGAAGTCCCCTTTGTGAACAGCCCAGCAGCCTCAAAATGACCTCTTTCTTCCTTCTAACTAGGCGCTCTCATGTTTTTGGTTCTACCTCCTCCACAGCAGCCAACCTCCACTAAACAATACTGTTTTCCTAAAGTACTACCAAAAAAGCTGACACTGTCCCTTTGGAACAGGGCAGCAGGCAGAATCCTCGGGGGAGAAGCCCTGAGCCTCCATCCTCAGACCCAAATATAAGGCCCAATGCCGAGGTCACTTGGTCAGTCCCAGTCCATCTGTGCTGCAAGGCCACGCCATACCCCATTCTCGCCCCCGATAAGGTGGACCTCATCCACCACGAACAGGTTGATGTTTTGCACGTTCTTGCGCTGCTTCCACCGCCGGGAAAGTATGTCCCACTTCTCAGGGGTGCTGATGATAATGTTCCCTTTGCCCAGCAGCTTCAGGTCTGTGCTGGTCTCTCCCGTCAGGAGTACCACCTTCTTGTTGAGCCTGTCCTGGAACTTCTCATACCAGTCCATGTATACCTGGCAGGCAGAGGAGGGAGGCAGAACAACATGAGGTCATACCAGGCATCTTTCACTGACCTGAGGAAAACCTGAGATGCCAAACAGAGACCTATTGACCTGCAGATCTCAAGCTACGTGCTAATCCCACAGTAGCCTTTATGCGATGGGGCAGCTTTTCTTTTTTTTTTTTTTTTTTTGAAATGAAGTCTCACTCTCGTTGCCCAGGCTGGAGTGCCGTGGTGCAATCTTGGCTCACGGCAACCTCCACCTCCCGGGTTCAAGCAATTCTCCCGCCTCAGCCTCCCGAGTAGCTGGGATTACAGGTGCCCGCCACCACGCCCAGCTAATTTTTGTATTTTTAGTAGAGACGGAGTTTCACCATGTTGGCCAGGCTGGTCTCGATCTCCTGACCTCAGGAGATCTGCCCACCTCGGCCTCCCAAAGTGCTGGGATAACAAGTGTGAGCCACCGCGCCTCGCTGGGGTGGCTTTTCTTTAATACACAAACTGAAGAAATGACCCTGCAAATTTCCGGCCTAAAAAAGCCTTTATATGGAATCACAGATGAAATGCTTCTGGGCAAATTCACACGACACAGCGCCATGTCATACCTGCTCTGCCAGGGCCTCCATGGGGGTGATGTACACACAGCGCCCCTCCGAGCTCTGCAGCAGCATCCGCAGGATGGCAAACTCTGCACAAATGGTCTTCCCACTGCCCGTGGGGGCCCCCACAAACACGTTGTCGTCACTGTTGTACACAGTGTTAAACACTGGAAACCAACAGAAAGAAGCAGTGTGAGTATCAGGAGGGAAGAAGAGACGGACTGGGACGTGGACCACTTGTCAAAACAAAGGACAACATAAGAAATGAAGCCAGGCAGTTCTGGAGTGCAGAGGAGCAGTGGCATCCGAGCCTCTAACGCCAGGCCGGCCCTGCTGTACCCCCTCACCTGCTACCACGTAACAGGTAAAGGCGAAGAGGCCAAGATCAAGAGCCCAGGTCCCCTGGAGATGTGTGGGATGACAACAAAAGCAAAGCAAAGGAAGCCACACATCCTTCTTTGCTTCTCAGGGACTAGGATGCAGGATAGAAAGGAACTGGATCCCTTTCTCTGCCCCTTCAACACTCCCCTGCATTTCCTAGAAATAGCCTAAGGTAGAAAGCAAGAGCCTTAGCTCTGACATCAACACTGAATTAAAATACAAGTTCTATTTATCAGTTGGTTCAACTGGGGCACCCCCTATGCCTCAGTTCCTCACCTATAAAATGGAACGCTAATGGCAGTATCTCCAATAGTGATTCCTTTTAGGCTTGGTGGAAGGAATAAGAGAGAAACACCGGTGATGTACTCAGCCAAGGACTGAGAACACGGCGCCTGCTCTGTGAATGTCCCTGTTATTTATCATGATGTGGGGAGGAGGCCTCAGTGCCACCCCATGGTTCTGGTTCAATACTTGAGCGCCAGGGGCAGGCCTCTAAGCCCCCTGGGCCCGAGAAATAACCATGCCATGTAAGGCCTTGCTCTGCTGCCCCTCCACAGTGACACATGCAGAGCAGCCAAGCAACCCAGGCTTCTGACAAAGGAACAAGTCCTGGTGGGGTGGCCCCAGGGGTCACGCTGAGGAGCTCCCAGGCCTACCAAGTGCCTGAGCGCCCCCACTCCCCTGCCTGCCACAGAACACATCTATCTCCCGGTGACTTCAAAAGCCTCCAGAGGAGGGATGGAAACACTTACCCTGGGTCTGGATGGGATTGAAGAAAGGAAATTTATCTTGGTAAAGACTCTCAAAGGCGCTGTTTCTCAGAGCAGACACGGGCAAGGGCTGCAGGTCCAGAAGCTCGGTGGGAGGTGGGTACTTCTCCGGCAAGATCAGGTGCCGGAAGGAGACAGGCAGCTGGGTCTCACAAGCTACCAGAAAAGAAACAGGAAGGAGATAAGCACTGCTCTCTGTACCTCACGGGCCTCTAGGTCCCCTCCGTGAACACTGGAAACCTAGGCAGCGTATGTATCCCTCTGTCCCCAGCACAGGCAAGCCCGGGACAAAGTGCAAGACGTTCTTCTACTGTCCTTGGAGGGACTGTTCCTGGGGACTCTAGAGAGGAGACACTCACAGAGCCAGCGGTCAGACACCACTCGGATGAAGTACTGAGGGGGCAGCGGTTCAAAGACAGGCACGAAGAACGTAATGAGGTGCTCGTCCTGGGCGTACTTGGCCTTGAGGAGAAAATACTCATGGTGCAGAATCACCTCGCTGTCCACGTCCTCCACCAGGATCCAGAAAGCCTCGGATGAACCATGCACCTGCCAACATAAGCAAGGGTAAAAGGAATGCGAGCCAACGTAGACGGCGCGCCTCCGATCCAGCTCCTCTGCCCAGCAAAGCCTCACCTTTTCATCCCACTGGAAGTCCGGCGTGATGGTCAGCTCCACCTTCAGGGTGGAACGTGTGATAGGCTGCAGGTGCACCGACAACTCCAACTTGGGAAACAGATGGACATATTTGTGGATGGTCTTCCCCATCTTTGGCATGCGGATAAGCTCCCCTATGAGGAAATGAGAGTACTGAGGCTACAGCCCAACCTGCCCACTATCCTGCAAACTGGGCCTGAGGGCCACTGTGGGAAAGGAGTAGGGTCTTCCGTTTATGGTCAGTGGAGCCCAGGATTCCAAGTCCCCAGACCAAGGGCCAGCCCTTCAGTGGGACCCGGGGAGGGAACACAGGACACTAACGCACAGGGCTAGGAACAGGAAGACTGCGTAGGCAGACTGGGAGAGACACCCAGGCCGTGAAGACAAGGCAAGAGCATCCCACACACCGATCTCATTATGATTCAGGTCGTACAGACGCTCAAAGGGGAAATTCTTCTTCTCAATCTTCTTCACTACTTCCTCAGGGAGTTTCCGGAACTGGCGCAGAGGACACATGGACTGCCACCTATCCAGGAAGGAGGCAAAGCTGTTGGTCCCTTCTGCGGGGATGTGACAAACCGTCCACATCATGGCTTCCAATAGTTCAGCAGCGACCACACAAGACACGGTCATTAAAGGCAGACACTGACGCTGTGCCAGCCCTGGCCTCCACCTTTCTCCTACTCCCCGGCCCTACCACAGAGGGCCTTCCCTCTTCTCAACATGCAACAAGGTTCAGATCATACTTCAGGCGTCCGGTCTGGAGAGCAGACGCACCCTGCGTTTTTCCCATCAGACCCTTGGGCTGGGGACCCCACTCATGGGGACCAGCATCCAGATCACTGGGTCCTTACATGCGTTTGTCAATCATCTTGCAGAGATTCAGTGTCTTGTCTGTAAGCTGTGCCCATCCTCGGTTCAGGACAATTTCAAATATCGCTCGCATCAACCGGCCAGCCGACTAGGCAAAGAAGCATCATTCCCACTGTTAGGTCTTGACTATCCCCAAGCCTTGTGGGCCACTCGACACACTGTTTCATTACCTCCAGCTCTGACACAACCACCCATCCCAACTCAAAGGCAAAGTCCCCCGTCTTTACGCCTTTCTCCCTTCTATACAGTAGATGCCTGCCGAATGGGGAACAATTAGAAAAGTGTGGCTCAAGGTCACTGCACAACATTTTAACCTAACATTCACTGCATGATTTTAAAGCTTTTGACTCATTTAGCATTTACAGTTCCAGGAAGAGTTGAGGGTATCAGTTCTTAGAGGTAAAGATGAACAGCAGCTAATAAAACCCCATGCCATTTTTGGATTTATTTATAAGCTGTGCAGCAACAGTGGGAAATCACTTCGCTGCTGGGAAGCAGACACTGTGTGCTGTGGCTCTTCCTGTCTCTGAGGGCCTGTGGAGCCTTGAAGCATTCCCTCTTAAGGTCTTACCTTTCCCACGTGCCCAAGATGTGTACTACAGAGTGGCTGTACCACACACGCACCAAGCAACGACCCCGCAAGAGCAGAACTGAACACTCCTTCCATCTCACTAGCATCAGGCCTCCTTTTCCCAGGACGCACACAGAACAGAGGGATTGAACTGTTCAGGCCCCTTCTCATAGCTCCCACACAACTCCATCCTCACCTGTGTGACATACACCATGTCAGCCATCAGTGCAAAGCCCTCCAATTTCAGCTGCGAGATGAAGGCTTGCAGAAGAACATTGATCTGTAAAGAAGCAAAATCAGCCAGCAGGAGACCAATCACTGAACAGTCCAAGAAAGGGAATTACATTTCTGCTCTGAGTATCCAGGCCAGGTGAGATTTTCTACAGGTCTTGATTTACAAATACTAAATAATTGTTATTTCATATAAAAAGAACATGCGAGAAGGCTGCAAAAACTAGAAGAACTGAGCAGGATACCACACATGAACCCAAATTCAAGGTTCATCTTTTAGAAGATTATGAAAACCACTTAATCCTCAACTGATCAAAGCAAAGAGGAGAGGAGCTCACCTTGGCGCTGGGTTCCTCGATGCTCTCTTTTACAGGGATGGGCACCCTCTCCAGCAACTTCTGCAGCTCCAGCTTCTCCTCCTGCCACAAGGAGGAAAAGGTCAAGGGAAAGCCTTGTGGCCGAGGAGGGAAACCATTCGGTGACTTGGTGAGCACCAACTCCCCGCCCCACCACACTGCATAGGCTCACCTCTCTCACAGTGATGTTCTTGAACTCAGAGGATAACGAGAAGACTCTGAAAAGCTCAATCTCACTCAGGGTGGGCTTCAGCAGCTGGTTGTAAGTCTGCACAGTGTCATTGGTGATGTAGTAGTGGCTGGCTATACGGCCCAGTTCTGTCACCTGGAGAGAAGGTAGGCTCAATCCAGTGCTGACTACTAATGAGCTCCCACCTCTAACTGTGGACCGTAAGTTATTGTCTTATAGGTTTTCTTGTGCAATTTCTGGTCAAGTATATGACTCAATGTCCTGTAGGTTATTGTCCTAATAGGACAACTGGATGAAGTCACAGCAGTGCAAGTGCCAGGCCAGGCCCAGGCACATGAAGAAAAATGGCACAATAAGCTGACCCATAGTGAAATGGTGTCTGCACGGACAAGACCGCTGAATTATCCACTTTCCTGCTGTTCTAAGCAACAGGTGATTAGACAGGCAGTGCTCACATCGAGAGCACTCTGAAAAATTTTCTCCCGGGCCAATAACTTTTGCTGAGACCTTTGCCTCAAAACCCTCACCCCACGCACCTGGAAGTTGCCCGTCTTCTTGTCGTACTTGACCAGATTGTTCTTGTCCAGCATCAGGGCAGCCGTGTGAACCAGATCCAGTCGGCGCTGGTCCAGCAGGGGATCTCCCTTGAGGTCATCATGAGAGATGCCATAGAGGGCTGGGGATCGCAGCATTCGGATATACAGGTAGGCATAGCCCAGCCAGTTCACTGCATCCTGCAAGACACGGCTCGTGGTTCTTAGTATGAAGAAACTCTTGATGTCCAAAGGAAAGGCTACCATGAATTGCTTAGAAATTAATTCCCAGCTACAAGGATGCATATTACATCATATTCTGAATGTGTTCAGCATTTCATTAGTAAAAAGATCTAAGCATCTTCTAAGATCTTGGTAACAAGGGGAACTATCTGCCAGACCCAAGATGCGGGTGCAGGGATGGAAAGCCTTGGACGCTGCTGGCCCACGGCACAATAGGGACTTGGGGTGCAGGGATGGAAAGCCTCGGACACTGCTGGCCCGCGGTACAATAGGGACCAACCCACACCTGGTGCCTTGGTGTCTGAAGGGAAGGCATGAAGCACAACAGGCAGAGTCCTCCCCTACCTTGGCATTCTGGACATTCCCCAGCACGATTTCTGCGTTGAGCATGTCAGGAAGCTTTGAAACCATCTGGCTTTCAATAGGAAGTTGTTGGTTGAGGAGGGACAGGTAGTACTGCAGCTCCCCATGAGACGTGATGAGGATGCCTTCGCCCTTGGTGTCATACTGGGGTCTTCCAGCACGTCCCAGCATCTAGATCAGGGACAGCAAACCAAGAATGCTACAGCAAGAGAATGTGTGATTTTGATGCAGGGATCTACATTACAGAACTAGGCCTGTGATCTGCCAGCTTTCCAGCATCTCTGCATTTCAGGCAAGGATACTGATTCCCCACTGAGAATAAACTCAAAGGCTCTGTACCTGCAGAATGTCCAGTGCTCCCAGTTCTGTCCAACGCCCCTTCTCTGGACTGTACACCTGGGTGCCTTTGATGATGACCGTATGTGCAGGGAGATTCACACCCCAAGCTAGAGTTGCTGTGGAAACTAGAACCTAGAGAGGCAAAGCAAGGCAATGAGAACAGATGCCACCATCGGGGTTACTATCCCCGGCTTCTCTAGGCAGTTGCCTCAGAGCTTCTATCAGGACTAGCCAGTGGGGCGCAGGGGGTCCCAGTACTTGTCAATGTGACACGAGAATAAAGAGGAAAGGTTTCCTTGGGTTCCTCATCTATTCAGGAATGAACATTTCAGGTTCCAGAGGCACAAGTGCAGACCTGTATTAAACCACCTTAAAGTTACTGGAAAAGGTAAAGCAGAGGCTAACCGGAAAGAGGGAACGACACGGCCGCGCGTGCCCCCATGAGGCACTGTTTGGAGCCATCTGAAGTCACCAAAGTGCTTGCTTCACTATGCTTCTCAGACTGTCCAACACTCACTCACCTTCCCTCACACAAGGTGTGAAGAGTTGGGAGAGTGGCATAAGGTTCTATTTATTGTATCCACCACAACCCTCTGACCTGGGCTAGCTGGGCCAGAAGCAATAAAGTACCAGGAGCAAACATGGCACAACCTTGACACTGCCAGTCTTCTGAAGTATGTCCCACCTGCTCCTCCAAAAGCTCTGCGCCCCCTCACCTGAATATGTTTATCAGCAAAAAGATCTTCCACGAGTGTTCGGTCAACCCTGGTCATGCCTGCATGATGGATAGCAAAGCCGTAAGGCAGAAGGTCCTTCAGCTCTAGGTTCTGTGGAACAAACGACCGGGGATGAGGTGAGCCTTCCTGTGGGACTCACCCAAGGACTAAGGCAATCTCTTCCCGTGAGACCCTGCCCCTGAACTACCATGTGGAATAGCAATCATCGCATCCAGACAACCAACCTTAACCCAGGGGAAACAATGAGACCCTGCCCCTTAACTACCATGTGGAATAGCAATCATCGCATCCAGACAACCAACCTTAACCCGGGGGAAACAATGAGACCCTGCCCCTGAACTACCATGTGGAATAGCAATCATCGCATCCAATCAACCTTAACCCAGGGGAAACAATGAGACCCTGCCCCTTAACTACCATGTGGAATAGCAATAATCGCGTCCAGACAACCAACCTTAACCCGGGGGAAACAATGAGACCCTGCCCCTTAACTACCATGTGGAACAGTAATAATCCCATCCAGACAACCAACCTTAACCCGGGGGAAACACCAGCACCACAGTACAGTCCTAGAGGAGCTGTCTGAGGCCTCGGAGCGACACGGCTGCCAGGTAGCAATGAGGGAACCCCGCCGGCCCCTCCTCACCTTGCACTGCTCCGCTTCTGTTCGCAGGACTTCCGTGGAGGCTGAGCCCTCCCTCAGAAACAGACCCAGGGTGTCCTTCTCCAGGCACATGTCCCGGATGGCCCTGGCCGTCTTTCCAGTCTCCTTCCGGGAGTGGACAAACACCAGCACCTGAGGAGAAGCCACAGTTTGCCACAGTCACGAGATACTAACAGCCCCAGGGTACCTGTGGCAGGAAGCAGAAGTTGCCCCATCACCACCAGAAGCCAAGGTCCTGGAGAGGGGAAAGGGCAGGAATATGTGCAGGCTCACAGCAAACCTCAACAGGGCTGGAGAGACTTCAAGGGAATGCACCCACCAGTTCACAGTTCTGGAACTGAGAAATTAAACTAACTTCAACATCCTACCTTGAACAGCAAGTTTAAATAGACTATGACTACAAATTCAGGCCTCTCAACTCAGAATTGATGTTCAAGCACCTAACAAGAGTCAAAGCTGCATGAAAATGTGTCTGCAAAATAACAGCTAAAACATTCTACTACTTATAAAAGGATTTAGGGAGTAAGTCTGAGACTAGTACAGTGTGGTAGGAAATAAAGTCTTCCTAGTATTTAGTGCCAAGAAAAGCTCTGTCTCTTTATATAAATTCATATGCTTCTTTTCATCAGACAAAAAGAAATACAAAACCAGTCACTTTCCCTTATTTTTTGTCTTAGTTAACATTGCTCAACTCGACTTTCAATTTAAAAATTCTATCACACTGTCTAGTAAAATGTCCTCTCCACTAGTTTTTCATTTTCTCTTTTCATTGTCTTGTATTTTCAGTGTAAGCGACCCCAAACCTTTTATGGAGGGACCCTGGATAATGTGAATAGACAAAACGATTATCTGGGACTGGGGATTGCTTGTGGGGGGATTTTTAATTCTCCAAACTCTCTAATGGTTGTAAGGCTATTCAGGTTATCCATTTCATCTGGGCTGAGTTTTGCTAGTTAACTAGTAGTTGTTGGAGAACTGGTTCATTTCTTCTGAATTTTTAAAGTTATGAGCATAAAACTACTCATAGTATTACCTTATTATCTTTCCGGTGGCTATAGGTTCTATAGTAACATCCCATTTCATAGCTGACATCGGTGATTTATGTTCTGTCTTCTTTTAATTTCTGTCAGTCTTCCCAAATTATTGGTAAATCAAACATTTGAAAGAACAGGGTTTAAGAGTAACCACAAACCATGGGCAAACCTGATTTTTCCCAGCATGTTCCATGATCTTTTCATAGACGATTTCATTCATGATCTGGAAACGCTTGATAGCTTTTTTCTCTGTGATACCCACATACGTCTGTTCCAGAGGCACTGGACGGAAGCTAGAAGTCCAACAGTTAGATAAATGAGGCTTTGGCGGAAAATACCGAGAGAATAAACAGTCTTTTTCCTGCCCCAAGAGCAATATTCCTCTTTCTTGATTCACAGCACATCAAACCCAAAGGCCCTTCTAAAACCCAACACAGCAGCACTCCTTGGAAAAGGGGAAGGAGAGCAGGATGGTCACCTTGACAGAACTTCGCCCAGTCTTTTCTGATACCTGTTGTCAAAGTAAAAGAGACCCTTGGCAGGGTCAACACGCAGAAAGGTGGCTACGTCTTCATAGTTGGGTAGGGTGGCACTGAGACCAATGAGTCGGACATCCTCCTGGGTCATCTCAATGTTTCGGATGGCCCTGGCCACCAAAGCTTCTAAGACAGGACCTCTGTCATCATGGAGAAGATGGATCTCATCCTGTGGAATTGGAGGACAGCAATTACCTCTAGCACTGGAGATACGTAGTTCCTTTTCCCGGACTTGTCCCATATTGTAGGCATATAACCTAATGCCTAAGGAAAAACCCACAGGATCCCAAGCCAGAGATGCCCAAAGGATGGAGACAATATTTACCATGAAATACTCCAGAAAGTAACAGACTCTGACCATGAGTTGCTTTGGTACAGTTCAGTGACATACTTTGTAATAAGAAATTCTGAAACTCAGATAAATGAGTTTACAACTTTACTTAAAGGTAAACTTCTTTATGAAAAAGGATATAAATATGATCTGATCAGAAACTTCACTTCTGGCAGTTACAGTTCCCAAGAACAAAAGTTATCATGCATCAAATGATGAGTTCTCACCGTCTAAAGCAGTGCTTCTCAAATTTTATTAAGTATCCCAAAGCTAGGGGATGTTGTTAAAATGCAAATTGCATTCAGCAGGTGTGGGGTGAGGCCACAAATCCTGCATTTCTAACAAGCTCCTATTTCATGCTGCCGCTGCTACGACTCCCGCCGTGGATCAGGCTTCAAGCAGCAAAGCTCTAAAGCAGGGGCCAGAAACTTTTTTTTTTTTAAAGTCAGATGCTCCATCTCAAAGAAAAAAAAGCCAGGTGCAGTGGCTCACGCCTGTAATCCCAGCACTTCGGGAGACCGAGGTAGGTGGATCCCCCAAGGCCAGGAGTTTGCAACCAGCCTGGCCATTATGGTGAAACCCAGTCTCTACTGAAAATACAAAAAATTAACTGGGCGCGGTGGTGGGCAACTGTAATCCCAGCTACTCAGGAGGCTGAGGCAGGAGAATTGCTGGAACCCGGGCGGTGGAGGCTGTAGTGAGCTGAGATCACACCACTGCACTCCAGCCTGGGCAACAAGAGCAAAACTCCACCTAAAAAAAAAAAGCCAGATAGTCAGTATTTCAGGCTTTGGGCCATGCAGCCCCTATTGCAAATATTCAGCTCTGCCACTGCAGCACAAAAGCCACTGTAAATAATACATAAACAAATGGATATAACTATGTTCCAACAGAACAAAGCCAGTAGCCACAGACTGCCAACCCCTGCTCCAGAACACTGAAAACCAACATGTGAAGTCTCCTTTCTTGCTTTTCCCAGACAACTTAAACTACACTCACTTAGTCACTAATCTCTGGAAGCTTCTGTGTATACAGAATACAATATCCTGATTCCTCATTCATTCCCTCAGAGAATGGATTCTTTTACTTATAAAGCCCTTCATGATGTTGGATATGATGGTTTTTTGCCTATCTGTTTATATTTGTTTCAAAATATTTCAGATATCGTTTCTCGGCCTTTTGGCTAAGATGAAGTGTAGAAAAATATTTCAGACATAAAAAATAGAGAGAGAGAATAACGTGGCAGGCTGGACACAGTGGCGCACAGCACTTTGGGAGGCTGAGGTGGGCAGATCACAACGTCAGGAGTTCGAGACCAGCCTGGCTAACACAGTGAAACCCAGTCTCTACTAAAAATACAAAAATCAGCTTGGCATGGTGGCAGGCGCCTGTAATCCCAGCTACTGGGGAGGCTGAGGCAGGAGAATTGCTTGAACTTGGGCGGCAGAGACTGCAGTGAGCTGAGATTGTGCCACTGCACTCAGCCTGGGTAACAGAGCTAGACTCCATCTCAAAACATAAATAAATAAATAAAAAATAAATAACATGGCAAACACAAGCTGACAATAACTGTCATTACAAGGGCTACTGCCTACAGAAAAGGCAGCAAAGAAACATTGTGCATGAAAACCCAGCAAACCTTCCTTGACACAACTGGCCTCTGTGTTCTATGAGCACTCCCAACTCACCAGAATGATGAGCCGCACCAGCTGGGTGTAGGTGCGCTCGCCACCCTTGCGGGTGATTATGTCCCACTTCTCGGGGGTGCAGACGATGATCTGAGTGGCACTGATCTCTTCTTTGCACAGCTGGTGGTCCCCAGTCAGTTCAGCAACAGTGATGCCGTAAGTGGCCAGACGCTGTGGGAAGAAAACTACATCAGACAGGAATGCTTGAAGGGGCCTGGACACCACGCTTTCTGTTTGGGCGGTTGGAGTGTAGGGCCTTGGGAGCAGGCATCAACCCATCAGGTGAATACAAGGCGAATCAGATCGTATGAGCATATCTTCCTCAAGCAAACAGAAATTTAACTCAGGCAAATAAAGCAGACAAAAGATCTCTCGGGGCCAGGCACGGTGGCTCACGCCTGTAATCCTAGCACTTTCAGAGGCCAACGAGGCCAGAATGCTTGAGCCCAGGAATTCTAGACCATGGTGAAACCCCGTCTCTACAAAAAATATAAAAATTAGCTAATCTGATAGCACACGTCTATAATCCCAGCTACTAGGAAGGCTGAAGTGGGAGGATCACTTGAGCCTGGAAGGTCAAGGCTGCAGTGAGCCATGATTGTACCACTACACTCCAGCTTGGGCAACAGCAAGACCCTGTCTCAAAAAAAAAAAAAGATCTCTGGGAACTCTGTATACAAGAGGAAGAAATGGCAACTTATAGATAACAAGACCTAGAATAACACCACTAGGTCTATTATTATCCACATCCATTTGATGTTCCATAAATACTTCAATAACACAAATGATACCAACTGCAGGAAATTGCCATGGAGAGGACGAAAGAAAGATGCTAACCCTTGTAAAAGATGGCTCAGGACATTCTTACTTCAGAAACTCTGCACCTGGGTTAAGTTCCATCTTGGAAATGGGGAGAGAAAAATAAAAAATAAAAACAATCCCAGGAGGCATTCCAGAGATGCCCTAATACAAAAAGCGGTGAGGTCCAGGCCTGTCCACAACACTTTGACAGCTGCGCCCCGTATCCTCTGGAGGAAAGTTCTACTCCCTCACCTTTCCAAAGCTGCCCACCATCTCCTGCACCAAGGAGCGCATGGGGGCGATGTAGATAATCTTGAAGTCATCCACATTGATGGTGCCGTCCATGTTGATGTGTTTCCCGATCTCTCGGAGCATGCACATCAGGGCCACATTGGTCTTCCCAGCACCCTACGGGAGAGGTCAGGGATGAGAACGCCTATTCACCTGGTTATTCTCAACTGCCCTCACTCCCACGGGCTTATTTCCCAAACAGAGAATAGAGTTTGTCCTGGGTACTTTACCCTACCATTTAACCTCTCTTCCATCAAAGGACAAAGAATTAGGGGGTGGGGTGGAAATAAAAAACAATCTTCCAACAGAAACTCCACCCATATTCCCCAAGAAAAAAGCAGGCAGGGTGGTGCTTACAGTAGGAGCACACAGCAGCAGATTCTCATCCGTCTCAAGGGCAGCACGGTAGAGCTTACTCTGGATCCGATTCAGTGTTTTGAAGCCCTCAAACCCAGCCTGGGCATACTTTGGAAGCTTTTCCACCGGAAGCAGTTGCTAGAAGAAAAGAAGTGCCATCGATATCATGTTGGCAGCATCCTTGAGCAGACTGTTTTTGTGGGACTGCCAGGATTTTGTTCCCTGGCAATCTCTTTGCATAACTCTCCATTAAAGGTCAGTCCAGAGATCAATATTGTCCCCTGGGCTCAAAATCAGAATGGGAAAATTCTGTTGCAGCTTTCAGCCCTAAAATAAACTATATATGAAACAAAGCTACATTCTGGTCAATGGCTGAAATCCAAACCAGGAGGCGAACTAAGCAGAGAACTGAGGAAAGCAATTCACTTACTTCTTCTGAGCCAAAGGGCTTGGGCTTCAGAGCAGGCACATGCACCTCTTCGTAGCCCTTACGCTGGCGACGGAAGGATCCATCAGGAAGCTGACAGCGTTTATTGGCCATAAAGTGGCTCCCTTGGGTAAATACCAGGTCCTCCAAGTCCAGAACCTGCCGTGGAGCCAGTGCCTGGGAATGTGAAAGACAAAAACCCCAAGGAAATGAGCAAGCCGAGCAAGCGAGTTTTCCATCCAACAAGGCCTGGGACATAAATCGCCCTGGATCCTACCTCTCCACCCTGGTCGAGATCCATGGTTTCCAGATCTGTGTCCATTCGAGACTGACGCACTCGCTCTCTCCGGGATCTTTCCTCCTGTAGTGGACGAAGATGAAAATCACAAAAACAATTCATCAGTATCACAGGTTCTTGTCCTTTTCTGTCCCTGCTTAGCTAATACTTGAGTCACAGGTGCTAACTAGTAAGTCGCCAAACTGAAAGACAATGCTTTACGTGGGGACCACCAGAATGATCAAAGCAAACACACACCTTTAAAGGGGCAGTGCGCAGTACAGGGACGCCGGAAACAGACGTTCTGTAATTAAGTACCAAGGGCTACCCCTGGGGGTAAAAGTGTGGGTTCTGTTAAGCAAGTACATGTGTTCTGTTACTCTATTTTAGTAAACACCATGTATTTACTGTGCAAATAAACAATAAAGATCCCCATAGTGCCGGTGAAAGACAGCAGCAGGTCACTGCTCTCACGACCAAACCAACGTGGATGTGTTGATTCTAACCTGTATGCACTGACAAACCCCGAAGAATTTAGAGAAATTACTTTTTCAACTTCCACTTTTAATATGAATTTAGCTTCATGCTGCAATCTTCTAGCCACTGTTAGCTCAGAAATCAGACAGATAAACCAACCCAGTCCTTACTCGGATCAGATCCTCCTTCTCGGTTTCGTGGAGCTGGTAGAGGAACTTGGATAGCTCTGGGTCAGCTTCCATCTTTCCCATAATCCTTTCCTTTTCAGCTTCACTTTGTGCACTGGCCAGCAAGGTACAGTATAAAACTACCCACAACAAAAGGAACAAAGGAACAGTGAGGAGGAGGAAATAAGGCAAAAAACCTTCATCCTTAGAGTAGAAAGAAGAAAAATAAAAGAAACAAGCACTTAGGCTGTGAAAACAACAGAATCTCCATCTCACACATACACACATATGTACTCACTCTGCAAGAAGAGCCCACCATATACTCACTCATCATCCTGTGCTGCCGCAACACTTTAATGAAATCAAAGGTGTTGAAACCAAGCAGCAGAACCAGCTGGTTCTCACATTCCCGATCGTCACTGGCCGTCTGCAGAGAGACGGTAACACCACCACTAAGGACAGAGCCATCTGCCACTTCATACGCTGTCCCCGTGTGCTAAGATACACTAAACATACAACTATTGTTATCCTGGCCAGACCTTCAGAATCTCCAGTACTTCATCTGCCTTCTTCTGCGACACGATGGCATCATCATAGAAACGACTGAGCTGCCGCTGTAGCCAAAATGCATCAATATCCCGAGGGTGCAAATCTTTCTTCTTGGAACTCATCAGTTCACCTGAGGCCACGAGCTACAAAAGTAACCAGGCATTTAGCTCACCAGGTCTCTGCCAGCCTTCATCACTTTGCCACCACCCTGCAACCAAGTTCTACTTGCCACCCCACAGCCCACCTTCTGTGAGGACTTTCCAGAGGGAAAAACTCTGGAATACTGAGTTCAGAATACCAGACTAAGACTTCATCAACATACATCTTTGGGAAGGACCAGACTAAGACTTCATCAACATACATCTTTGGGAAGGAAGAAAACCGATTGAAATCTTAAACTCTAGACACCCAGTGTTTATCACAGTTCACTCTAGCAAAAGGTGGCTCAACAAACGTAACAGGACCTAGGCATGGGGAAGAAGCACTAACACACAGACGTAACCTTGCAGCAATGAGAAAAAGCAAACTGAACTTACATTAGCTGAGAGGGTGCAGCGCACAACAGCCTCATCCCCTTCCATGTCATCATCAGATGCCTCTTCTCGAACCTCCCCGTACACATCTTCATCACCTTCCTGTGGAAATGGCCCCAACTCAATCATTATCTGGAGCTGATCCTGCATCACCACAGAACTTCTCCCTCAAGTCACCCTAAATTAGCTCAATGGTTAGAGAAATGGCTTTGGGGTGAAACCGAGAGCCTATTGGAACCCAGGTCAGCCTTATTCCAGGGGACATGTAATAGAAAGACTGCTTGGCACAGACTTATTAGATGCACCTACTTTCTGTGTCTTACCTTAGGCTGCCACAATGGAAATCAACTGGATCATAACCTCTCTTTAATACACAAACAATCAACACTCAAAACCAGTGACCAGCTAACAGGAGAGAAGAGCTACGCAGAGGCACGCCTGGGAAAGCAGATGGTGACTCGGGAATGAAGAGATCACACTAAGCTTGCTCACCACTCCATTTACTCACACACTGCACATTAGGCAGACTTGCCATAGTGTCATAGTCAAAGCAAGTGCTTCAATAACGAGCACTGCTAAATGAATGAACTGCTACAAGCAAAGCAGTTTGTTGCTACTTAAAATCATCAGATCCTATTAACTATACTGTAGGAAGAGGCTTAGCAATCACCTATTGAAATCGCCTCATTTTGGCCGGGCGCGGTGGCTCAAGCCTGTAATCCCAGCACTTTGGGAGGCCGAGATGGGCTGATCACGAGGTCAGGAGATCGAGACCATCCTGGCTAACACGGTGAAACCC
>NW_012117599.1:884665-888531 GCF_000951035.1 Colobus angolensis palliatus
AGAAAGAAAGAAAGCAAATTCGTTTTTTTCTATATGCTTACAACAATTAACACAGAAGGCTTCCGTGACAATTCGTCCCCACCAGCAACCAATCCAAAAATTGTGCAGTGGACACAAGCTGGTGTCCTCAAATTTAATTCCATTCCAACACTAACTACCGGGAGATAGAGTCAGATCACACAGGCTGAGGACTCATTCCCACAAGTCTGCCTCCCACTCCATGATGCCAAACACAAGCACAGGCTGTGTGACTTGTGCTTCTCACTGTACAGCTACAAATCGAGCTTTCCACAATCCTCTTTTGGGATTCAACTAATTTGCTAGAGCAGATCAGGGACACACTTACTTTTACTATAAGGCACATTACAAAAGATGCCTACCAACAGACAACAGATAGAAGAGGTGCACAGGGCAGGCACGTGGGAAGGCGTATGGCGCTGCCAGGCCCTCTCAGGCGCACCACCCTCCAGAAACCTCCATGTGGCAGCAAACTCTCTAAACCTAGTCCTTCTGGGGTTTTTATGGGGGCTTCATTACGTAGGCAGATTGATTAAATGACCAGCTTCCATTCTGAAGCTATCTAGGTGCTGCCAGCCATCAGTTAACTCATCAGCAGACAAAAAGACGCTTATCACTTCAAAGATTCCAAGGATCGTAGAAGCTGTATGCCAGGAAATGAAACAAAGACCGAATATATATTTCACAATATCACACTCACCTGGTCCCCAAGAGCAGCCTGGATGAAGCTGAGCAGCACCTCATAGGTCTCCCGCGTCTCCTTAGTTTTGGGCTTGTAGATGATCCCCACCATCTCATCAATGCCCTCTGACAGCAGAGTGTAACCCTTCATCTTGTTGATGTCATGCCGGTCCTCATCACGCTTTCTTCGCCTAGTGGACACGTGATGGTGAATGGCAGAACCTTTGCTCCCCGAGGGAAGACTGGATCAAGCCCACCCTCCTCTCCTCGGCTTTGTGGCAGGAAGTTAATATCTGAAAACCGGTACCTGAGCCTCTGCAAATGATTCCTGTTGGACTTTGATCACTTGCAGGAGTATTTCTTTATGGGACCCAGTGACAGAAAGAAAAACTTCCCATCATCTTCTCACTAGATACACTACACATTACAGTGAGATATGTTTCTCATTTAAAAAATGCAACCCTTTGGCCAGGTGCAGTGCTTCACGCCTGTAATCCCAACATTTTGGGAGGCCAAGGCAGGCGGATCACCTGAGGTCAGGAGTTCAAGATCAGCCTGGCCAACATGGCGAAACCCTGTCTGTACTAAAAATACAAAAAAAAAAACTAGCCGGGCGAGGTGGCGGGCGCCTGTAGTCCCAGCTACTTCGGAGGCTGAGGCAGGAGAATGGCGGAAACCCGGGAGGCGGAGCTTGCAGTGAGCTGAGATCTGGCCACTGCACTCTAGCCTGGGCGGCAGAGCAAGACTCCGTCTCAAAAAAAAAAAAAAGAAATCGCCTCATTTTATAGAAAGAGAAACTGAGGCAAGATGACCTGCCAAGATACAGGACTCAAATTCAGAAGTCTCTAACTCTCCCTGTGCGACCCCTTCTTCCAGCCCTGGTATATATACCAGGGATCCATTTTCCCTTTCAGGAGCCAAATCTACTCACTGAGAACTCTAAGGCACTCTGTAATTTTTTCAAAGTACCCTACTTATTCCTATTTATATTCAAGGAATTCTATTAGATGGTAAACATTAACTCCAGTGACTTAACCATGTATGAACTACATCCATGCTCTAAGGCAAATGTGCAATCTTTTGAAACAGGCAGTGGGGGACACAGTAATGAAAAACGGGAAAAGATTGTAATACGGTTAAAATGCAGTAAAACATTAGCAGATACATTCTCAGTGAAAGTATTCACTGTACTTTATCTTTTGTCTTTCTTTTTGCTGATCCACTTGGTATATTTTAAATAATCACATCGCTTTACATTTGTTAAATTTGCTATAGAAAAGTTAAAAGATAACTGCATTTTTTTTTAAGCAAAAGAACATATAATGCCTAAGTCTGAAACCCACACAGCACCGTAAAGTGTATCTGATTTAAACTAGGGAGCTTCTTTACACTACAAGGGGTCCCTTTACCCTCATCACCTTCAAAAACAAGAAGGGACTGGGCCAGTTGATCACTCACCTCCTCGTCAGATTCAAACTGCACATTCACACCATATGTCTCATCAATGTTGTCATCTGAAATGACGAAGGATTAAAAAAGAGGGCAGTGAATGGCTAGTAAAACAAGGCACTCTGGAGCCAATGTCCTCCCCAACTACCTCTCCTCAGGAAAGATCTAAGTGCTAAGGACACACACAGGCACTTACATGATCAACACGAGAGAGCCACCTATGCTGCCACTGCCAAGACCTTCTCTACCTGCCAGCCCTGGAGTCAGCCCAGCTCTGCTTGCTCAACCACTTGAGCCCCCAAGGCTCTGCCCACATTTTCTCCCATATTCCACACAACAAAAGGGTCTCAGAGTAAGGAACAGCTGCTGAAATCTAGGGATTCTAGTGTCTACCAATTATAACTCTTCAAAACACACACAACAAATTATGGGAACTCACTGACATTAATGTTTTTAAATGAATGATGCTAGAAGATGCATGTTTAGGGGTCAACAACAACAGTTAACATGATCAGGACATAAAGAGCTCACTTACCCATATTTTGGATTTCCTTGTCTCCACCATAGTCTGTGATCTTTTTGCCCAGGTTGACTAGCACATGGTATCTGGTATCATCTGTTTGACCCAGCAGCAGGTCAATCTCCTTTCGCCTTTCCTTGTCCCGCAGCTTTTCATTCTTTAGAACAGCTAGAACCTCATCAGCTGCCCCACAAAGGATATCACGTGGCTGGTAGCAAGAAACAACCAACCAATATTGAGAATGATGACAGGCAGAACATCACCAACAAGGTTTATGTGGCGGCAGGATGCGAAGAGCCACACTTCTTCAAAACCTGTTGCACACTAGGCTCTGACCTTTCTCATTAACGCTGATTTAAAATGCCACAACTAAAGGAAGACTCGTCTGTTTTTAAAAAGATTAGCTAGGTGGCCTCAAGCAGCAGGACACAGCTTCCACAACAGCTTGCCACATCTCCAGGTGGCAGTCACTTGGCAGATCTCCTCTAGCCTGCCACACTTTTGTAATTCTTTGTCCTCACTTCCTCTAGCACCCACGTCAGCAGAGCTCCTCAGACTCATAATGGTCCCCAATCTAATCACACGTGTGTAATGGTTAGGAACACAGATTCTAGAGATAAACTATCTGGATCATATCTTGGCTCTGCCAAATGCTACTTCTGTGACTTGGGAAAATTACTTAATTATTCTTGTCTCACATCTCTCTTCTATAAAATGGAAAATGAATATTAACAGCACCTATTCATGGAGTTACGTGAGGGGGGCGGGAAAAAGACACGTGCTGTTCCACACAAATCAAGTGCTTGGTAAATATAAGCCACTTCTGCAAACCAGTACGTCCCACAAGGGGATCCAGAGGCAAGGTTCATCTAGAGCCTCCCAGTTGTGACCCTCTCCTTTTCTGACACATGGTCTCATCCTCTGGCCGCCTCGCTCTGAGAATATAGAAATAAAAGCAAACTTGGCCAGGTGTGGTGCCTCGCGCCTGTAATCCCAGCACTTGGGAAGGCGAGGCGGGTGGATCACGAGGTCAGGAGATCGAGACCATCCTGGCTAACACGGTGAAACCCCGCCTCTACCAAAAATACAAAAAATCAGCCGGATGTGGTGGCGAGCACCTGTAGTCCCAGCTACTCGGGAGGCTGAGGCAGGAGAATGGCACGAACCTGGGAGGCAGAGTTTGCAGTGAGCCGAGATC
>NW_012117599.1:892248-895717 GCF_000951035.1 Colobus angolensis palliatus
CTTCCGGGTCGCGCCCCGGAAGTGCGGGTCGGGGCGTGTGCCTGGCGTGTGCGCGCGGCTTCCCGCAGCCCTCTGAGCGGGATGTGTGGGCCTGGTGCATTTGGGTCCCCGAATCCCCAGACCCGCGCACTCTGGTTCCGGCCGCCCGCTGGCACTAAGGACCCAGGGCCCGTGCTCTCCCCGACCTCAGTCTCCAGCCCCCCGGCACCCCTCACATCGTAACGAACGTACGGCCGCTTAGCCCCTGTCCCGTCCCAAGACCTTTCCTTCCGGTTCCTTCCTCTTTGGCAACAGTCCCATGAGGTAGGCAGGAAAACAGGGCCTGAAAAGCCCCGTTTCCGTTTGAGGTAACGGAAGTACCCAGCGAGCGAGGTGACGGGCGCGTGTGTCTGTGTTTGCGTGTTTTAATGATTGGCGTCTTGGGCGGATCACTTGAGCTCTGGAGTGTGAGACAAGCCCGACCAACATGGAGAAACCCCATATATACTAAACATACAAAATTAGGCGGGTATGGTGGTGCACGCCTGTAATCCCAGTTACTAGGGAGGCTGAGGCAGGAGAATTGCTTGAACCCGGGAGACGGAGGTTGCAGTGAGCTGAGATCGCACCATTGCACTCCAGCCTGGGCAACAACAGTGAAACTCCCGTCTCAAAAACAAAACAAAATGGCGTCTTGCTTTGGGTTTCTCTTCCGTGTTGAACAATTGAAAAAGAAAGCTACTGTCCCCCACCCGTCCCAGCTAAACCTGTGGCCCCAAGACCCTCGTTCTCACCCAGCGGAACGAGCGGGGGCCGGGGCCCCCGTTCGCTCCCAGTTGTCGGTAACATTCTATGGTAGGGCTCTGTCTGCCGCCCAGGAAACCGGTGCAGGCGGGGCCAGAGCCTTGGTGACAATGACTTCTTCCCCAGCTACGTTCCCCACCGCTTCTCGCCAGTAGAATGGCACGTTATGGCTGAAGGTGACCTCCCTCCTCACTTAGAGCATGTCTGCTTTTGAGAAGATGAATGAATGAACAGGAGGATGGGTAAGCCAGAGGAATTCATCCCCAACAGCAGC
Organism: Colobus angolensis palliatus; assembly: GCF_000951035.1. Classification (NCBI taxonomy): domain Eukaryota; kingdom Metazoa; phylum Chordata; class Mammalia; order Primates; family Cercopithecidae; genus Colobus; species Colobus angolensis. Next base: position 893,306 of record NW_012117599.1, read on the forward strand.
CCCCTAGACCAGATTTGTTCTGTGGTGTTACTGTGTTTGGCTCCTTCTTTAAAAATTGGGATAATTCATGCAGACTCTGGCTGTCCCCATCAGTTGAGAAACCAGAAAATCAGCCACATGACACCCAGCACCCACACTCCTGCATGGCATTGCCTGCTGCTGGTCGGCAGCTGCCCGGGTCAGAGGACAGACGGTCCTTCCCACTGCTCCTATTTTCTCATGCCTGCCCGTCTCCTTATTTTTACTTGCCCAACCCCTGTAGGCATGGAGTTTGCTGCTTTGGTGGGTGTTTTTTTTTTTTCTTTTAAATATCTAACTCATCTTCCCTAAGGACAGTCAAGTCCTCGTAGCTCTGCTGCTCAGTGGCTGTGTGACTTTGAAGTAGCTACCTGGCCTCTCGGTGAGCACCGTTTTCCTCATCCTGAAAATTGACGCAATTGGCCGGGCACGGTGGCTAAATGATAAATGAGTAAGCAAACAAAATAATGTAAGATTGTAAAGGCTGGGCACGGTGGCTCAGGCCTGTAATCCCAACACTGGGAGGCCAAGGCAGGAGGATCACTTGAAGTCAGGAGTTTGAGACCAGCCGGGCCCACATGGTGAAATCCCGTTGCTACTAAAACTACAAAAATTAGCCGGGTGTGGTGGTGGGCGCCTGTAATCCCAGCTACTCAGGAGGCTGAGGCTGGAGAATCACTTGAACCTCGGAGGTGGAGGTTGCAGTGAACCGAGATCAAACCCTGCGCTCCAGCCTGAATGACAGAGTGAGACTCTGTCTCAACAACAACAAAAAATATCAAGACAATAAAACTTTCCTCCCATTGTGATTAAATGGGGTAGTATGTTTAAAATCACCTAGCAAAGTGCCTGACTCAAGGTGGGGTTCACTGAAAGTTATTGAAATCTGAACCCTTAAGGCTGACTTTTATTCCATGATCTGGCTGTGGCCCACCCACCTAACACGAAAGGGTCTGAAAGGCATTTCGGGGATTCCACTCTGCTTCTGTAGAAGGAGCATTCTTGTTCACTGATGGAGCTGGGCTGTGGGTAAACCTGTGAAGCAAGAAAAGAAGGAGATTTTCCCCATCTTTTGTTTCCCTCTGTAATCGGGCTCTACCAAATGTAAATCCTGCATTTAGTCATTTAGATGGACTTGTAAGTTTCCATAGTGTGTTAGAACTGGAAGGAGCCTGAGAGATGGAGCAGTCTGGTTCCCTTATTTTCCACATGAGGAGACTGCAGCCCCAGAACAATCGTCACACTAAAATGTAAATAAGGAAGAAAATAATTATGATTTAGAAAAGAAAACAACAGGCTGGAGGTGATGGCTCATGCCTGTAATCCCAGCACTTTAGGAGGCTGAGGAAAGAAGATTGCTTGAGGCCGGGAGTTTCAGACCAGCTTGGGTAACATAGTGAGGCCCTGTTTCTACAAAAAGTAAAAAAATAGCCAGGCCTGGTAGTGTGTGCCTATAGTCCCAACAACTTGGAAGGCTGAGGCAGGAGGATTGCTTGAGCCCAGGACTTCAAGGCTGCAGCAAGCTAGGATTGTGCCACTGTACTCCAGCCTGACCCACATAGCAAGACTCTTCCCCCAAAAAATAAAAACAATTTTTTAATTAAAAAGATAGAAAAGAAAAATGACAGCCATGCTTCCTCACTCTGGGGAGGGGGCTCAGGGAAACTTCCTGGGCCAACTTGTTGAAAACGGGGGAAGGGGTCTAGTCCTAGCACTTTGGGAGGCCAAGGCAGGCAGATCACAAGGTCAGGAGATCGAGACCATCCTGGCCAACATGGTGAAACCCCATCTCTACTAAAAACACAAAACAATGAGCTGGATGTGGTGGCACGTGCCTGTAATCCCAGCTGCTCGGGAGGCTGAGGCAGGAGAATCGCTTGAATCAGGGAGTCAGAGGTTGCAGTGAGCTGAGATCGTGCCACTGCACTCCAGCCTGGCGACAGAGCCAGATTACGTCTCAAAAAAATAAATAAATAATAAATGAAAGAATTTTATAGTGTATCGTTTTTATCTCTCTAAAGTTGTTTTTAGATAATTTTTTTGGAAACAGGGTCTGGCTGTGTTGCCCAGGCTGGAATGCAGGGACACAGTTTCAGCTCACTGTATAGCCTTGACCTCTCCTGGGTTCAAACCATCCTCCCTCCTCAGCCTTCCCAGTAGCTGGGACTACAGGCGTGCACCACCACACGCAGCTAATGTTTGTATTTTTGGTAGAGATGGGGTTTCACTGTGTTGTGCAGACTGGTCTTGAACTCCTGGCCTCAAGCAATCTTCCCACCTCGGCCTCCCAGAGTGCTGGATTACAGGTGTGAGCCACCATGCCCGGTCTGTTTTTAGACAATTTTTAACTGTGTTGCGCAGACTGGTCTTGAACTCCTGGCCTCAAGCAATCTT
>NW_012117599.1:895767-897155 GCF_000951035.1 Colobus angolensis palliatus
AAAAAAAATGCAAAATAAGAAAGAAAACTGTCTTTCATACCATGGATGCTTAAATTAGTTTGTAACAACAAAATAGGTAAGAAATAGGCAAGAGTAAAGGGAAAAAGTAGGGGTAGAAAGTTAGTAATGGAAAAAAAAGAAAAGAAAAAGAATTACTGGGACATAGGAATAGTAAGGGTCTTGAAAATACCCTGAAGAAAAGAAAGATCTGTCTATGGACTAGAAACACACATGTAAGAAAAAGGTACCAACAAGTTATTTTCCACTTTAGGTACACTTTTTAAGGTCAAAAAAATCTTTAAACTCTTCTGTTCTGCTTTCACCTTCACGAAATCGTTTTAATGCCATTGATCTTACACCAAGCATTCCGGCCAAAATGCTGCTCTAATGTTAAAGGGAAGAGACTTTGGATCTGAAGGAAAAAACAGTATTCCCTTAGCACTCACTTGGCTCTTCTTTCTTCCTGCATCTGCGGTTTGGTCCGTTGAGCCTTGTCTCCCATACGGGTGCCCTCCAGCTTCCCAACAAGGGACAGCACCTCTCCTGTGGGTTCATCCCGGCGGGTCCGGTCAATGAGAGAACGGTCAGCTTGGAGCACAAGATTCGAGTTCTGAAAAGATCAAAACATTATTGAAGCTTTGACATGAGCAGGGCCAATTCCTACTATCACAGTTACCCCAGCTGATGGAAGAATCGTAGTAACTAGTTGCCTATAATCACTAATTGTAACAAAGATATTTTCCTTAAGAATTGCATGGTATGACGCCGTGCAGAAGCATAGAGCTGAATAAGTCTTACGGCCTGTCCAATCAGCCAAGCAATTCTTGTTCCTAACAGTGCCCATCATAACCCACACCTGGGAAAAGTGGTGAGTGGGTTGGGAGTGACGTGTGGAAGGGGGCGGGCTTAGCGTTGAAGGGACTCGAGAAACTCCTCCTAGAGAGATCTTAGCACTCCCCAGACCCCCGTAGGTTATTCACGTCATCAAATAACCCCCATCTTCACGGCGATTCCACTTCCCCTCCGTTTTCGTGGCTCTCTTGGAGGCCTTCAAACTGAAATGCTCTTTTTCAGCCTCCTCCTCCCCATTGGACTCCTGAGCCTGGAATCCTCCCACGATCCCAAACGTACCGCCTTGTACTCGTACTGCAGACTACGGGCGGTTACATCCGCCATGGCCGCGGCTGCTTGGAGACTTCAGGCCTCCACGCCCCCCTGCTACACGCTGCAAACGGCCGTGGACCTCCGCTCCCGCCGCGCCGGAACGACGCAGGAAAGATGCACTGGGGGAAGGAAAAGAAACGGCCTCCCTTCCGCTTCCGGGTCGCGCCCCGGAAGTGCGGGTCGGGGCGTGTCCCTGGCGTGTGCGCGCGGCTTCCCGCAGCCCT
>NW_012117599.1:900751-904169 GCF_000951035.1 Colobus angolensis palliatus
CACCATGCCCGGTCTGTTTTTAGACAATTTTTAATAGAGGATTATCCTCAGGAAGCTAAAGGACTGGGGGCACCCTGGCAGGTACAGACCCCCGGGATGACATTAGTTACCAAGATGGGCTCATAGCAAGGACCTTTAGCTTTGTTTCAGTCCACGTGCTCTCTCTCTCCAAAGATGACCTGAATTCACTACTCGCCAGCCCCAGGCCTGCACAGGTTACCCAGACTTTTGCCTGGGTCCCGCATTTCTGTATCTAAAGACCTGTCCCTTCATTTAATTATGTCTTCAATATTTGTATGTGCTCTGTGAGCACTTTTAGGGACTCAGAGAAAGACAAGACATAGATAAGACCCTTGAGAAGTTCAAGTCTCACAGGAGAAGTAAAACTACAAATACGGTGGTACACACCTGTGAGGCAGAGGCAGGAGGGTAGCTTGAGCCCAGGAGTTCCATACTATAGTGCGGTATGATCATGCCTGTGAGTAGCCACTGTGCTCCAGCCTGGGCAACAGAACAAGAACTACATCTCTGAAAAAGGAAAAAAGAAGGAAAAGAAAAAGAAAAGGCAGAATGCGGTCAGTGCCACAAGGGGGCACTGTGGGAAATCACTTCTGACTTAGGAGAGCCTGTGAGGCTTTATAGCTGTGATGCAAAGGGTGGCTAAGGATTTCCGTAGAGGCAGGAGGTGGGGGATTTCACAGGGACAGAGAAAAAGAAAAAGCATGAAGGCGGGAAGACAGAGGTGTATCTTGGGCACTGTTCAGAGCTCCATTAAGCGGAGTGCAGGGCAAATGTAAAGAATGAAACAATGTGATGAGAGAGAGGGTCTAATCTCAATCTCTCCATTCAAAAAAAAATGCCATTGTGAAGAGTTTTTACTTTATTTAGGAGCCAACAGGAAGCCATAGCATGTTTCTTGTCTGAGGAGTTTTATTTGTTTTTCACATCTTCATAGCATGTATTTGATTAGACAGAACACTTAGATTAAGCAAAAATTTAGTGTATATGTGACAAGCATTTGTAAAGTTCCACTTTAGCATACACTATCATTGAATCCCCATCAAGCCCTGGGAAATATATTGATGGCCCCCTTTTTACCAGTGAAGAAATCAAGGCCCCAAGAAGATATTTGACTTATCTGGCCTCATCTGCCGCAAAGCCAGGCCTTCTGTTTTCACCCTGAATGCACAGGGGCGTCCTCACAGAGCTGAGCTTCAGGAAGGTGATTCTCACGGTGCTGGGTGTGAAGTCCTAATTAAGGAACAGGAGTCAGGCTGGCGGGACCAAGGGAAAGCAAAAAGAGAAAGCGGATAAGCCATGAGTCTGCCACCGCACCCAGGCCATCTGCTGTGTTTCCAAACGGGCTTGTTCCCTTCCAGGTCTTCACTTTAGGAGGCATTGGTGGTTTTTTTTTGTTTGTTTGTTTGTTTGTTTTGTGACGGAGTCTCCCTCTGTCGCCCAGGCTGGAGTGCAGTGGCGTGATCTCGGCTCACTGCAAGCTCCGCCTCCTGGGTTCCCACCTTTCTCCTGCCTCAGCCTCCCGAGTAGCTGGGACTACAGGCGCCCGCCATGGCGCCCGGCTAATTTTTTTGTATTTTTAGTAGAGACAGGGTGTCACCGTGGTCTCGATCTCCTGACCTTGTGATCCGCCCGCCTCGGCCTCCCAAAGTGCTGGGATTACAGGCGTGAGCCACCGTGCCCGGCCTACATTGGTCTTTTTTAACCAAGAGGCAGTTTCATGAGGCGGTTGAACATACAGACTCTTCTGTTATACCATCTGGGTTCAAATCTCAGCTTCACCCCTTCCTACCTGTGTGATCTTAGGCCTGTTTTTAGCTACTCTGGGCCCACCAGGGATAATGTTACCTACACCATAGGGTTGCCTGGCACCTAGAACTATACCAGGAAATAGCAAGTGTCAGGTTTTGTCCAACAGCACTGTGCTTCCTAAAAACATTCCTAAACACTCTGTGTTTGGAGGCAATTTTATGACTCACAAAGGAAAACTGCCCCATTCTTGGTCGTATCTATCCTTTCTTATCCCAGATGATCTTACCCAACCTGATGGCCCTTCCACCCAGTAAACTTGGCTCTGAATGACCACTGTTTCCCAGACTCCAGGCCTCATGCGGAGGTAACAGGTTGCCAGCACTGGGTATATTCAATGACGTGACCAGGTTGGGTGACTGTTCCCAGAGTGCTGTCAGCTGGCCTCACATGATCCACCTGCCTCGGCTCCCAAAGTGCTGGGATTATAGGTGTGAGCCACCATGCCCAGCCACCACCAACTTTTTAATAAGCCGATAAGGCTGGGCATAGTGGCTCATGCCTGTACTTTTAGATCTTTGGGAGGCTGAGGCAGGAGGATTGCTTGAGCCCAGAAATTTGAGACCTTCCTGGGCAACATAGTGAGACCCTGCCTCTACAAAACAGTTTTTAAAAAATAAGCCAACAGACGTGGATACAGTGCCCTCCATTCACTGGTGACTGTGCCTGTTGTGAGGAGGGTCACCAAGCATCAGCTCTTCTTGGAAGCAGACACAGGCAACTGAGGGCAGCCTTAGTGAAAACCTCAAGTGCCAATTCCTGCCAGAGTCCAACACAGGATGGGCAATCTTTGAGCTGCTGGTGTTATCCTCAGTTCTCCATGCATTGTGCCTGGCACCCCACAGTTGCCTCTCATAATGGACATCTGCACTCTCCAGACAGGTGACAAGTTACCTGCTCTTCCAACAGCAGCACAGTCTAGTGGCTTTGCTTCTGGCCTTAGCCAGTGCTGCCGCATTGGAGCAATTAATATTTTGTTGCAGTTCACCCTGATTATTAAATAAGTGGAATTCTTTTTGAGATGGGATCTGGCTCTGTTGTCCAGGCTGGAGTGCAGCAGTGCAGTCATAGCTCACTGTAACCTCAAACTCCTGGGCTCCAGTGATCTTCCCACCTCAGCCTCCTAAGTAGCTGAGACTACAGGCACATGCCACCATGCCAGGCTAATTTGTTGATTTGTTTTTGTTTGTTTGTTTGTAGAGATAGGGTCTTGCTTTGCTGCCCTGGCTGGTCTTGAACTCCTGGCTTCAAGCGATCCTCCAACCTTGGCCTCCCAAAGCACTGTGATTACAGGCGTGAGCCACCATGCCTGGCCTGAATGGGTATTTTTAAAAATGAAAATTGGTGATACTAGTGAAAAAGCAAAGGTTTTATAATTTACTACAGTTGGAAGTCAATAAGCAGGCCAAAAGTAACAAATCTTTGCCACACTAGTTGCGACTCATTGGACTTAAGCCAATCCCTAATGTGTTGGGTTGGAGAGTAAAATAAGAGTGTAAACAAACGCTTTGGAAATGGCATTGAAGAAAATATCTAAAAGGCAAGATGTAATTAGATATTCTATATATTTTTTGTCTCAGGACAAAAAAAA
>NW_012117599.1:904759-910519 GCF_000951035.1 Colobus angolensis palliatus
AGGATGGTCTCGATCTCCTGACCTCGTGATCCACCCGTCTCGGCCTCCCAAAGTGCTGGGATTACAGGCTTGAGCCACCGCGCCCGGCCTAAGTTCTTATTTAACTAGTACATGTCACTTTTTGTACAGTTCTGACTACTAGTGATGTAGTCAGAACTGCCTTAATTTCTTTGACCAACTCGAATGATTGTATAATTATTGGCATTGGTTGAGTTTATTATGTGCCAGGCATTTATCCTATTTTATTCTTCAGCACCGTCTGAGGTCAGGGTTGGGAAAGGCAGTCTGCGTGGTCCAGACCATGCCTGCGTGTTCTTGCTGGGTGTGCCAGGAATGCAAGGCCCTGGCCACACTTTCCTAGGCCCTTTCCCAGAGCTGTGTGTGTAGTGGGCAACCTTGAGGGATAAGGTAATGTCTTCCACCAGGACAAAGAGAAGAATGGCCATGAAATAGGTAGTTTCCGTGAAATCAGAATTCCTTGTCTGCAATGCAAACCATTCCATGCATAGCATCCACCTGGGCCTCTCCATGTTGCCCCTGTGGGACTTAAGAGAGCAAGGAGAATTGACACAAGCAGGATGCTAGTGCTGATTGTTGTGCCATGAGCCATACATTATTCTGTCTCTGACCCAGGCGTCTTGTGTCTTTTGCCAGCATCCATGAAACAGCAACAGTAACTATCTTTTACATAGGGTAAAATTCCAGACTTTTGACAGTTTGGATGGAAGGGATTTAATGTTGTCATAACCATGGGGCTGCAAGCCTTGCAGCCACAGCCAAGAGGCAACATGATTGTGGGTGCTGAGTCACTGGGTCCCTAAAACTGAGACAAATGGCATCAGCAATGAGGATATAGAGCTTCCAGTGGACCAAAAGCACTGGAACGTGCAAAATCTCGTTTATTGGAACAGAGCTGCTCTCTCCCTTTGTGCGACTGATTCTTTGGACCCCTCCCCAACCTCCACTATGTTAAGGAAAAAGCTGAGTATGTTGGGGAACTTCACGGAAGGGGCTTTGTTACCGGAACCCAAGTCACCATCCTCCCCGGTCTTGTGGCAGGAAGCGGTGCTGGGTGAGGCTGGAGTGGTTTTAGAGCAGCCTGAAATAAAAGACACTCAGTCCCTCAGGGTCAGAATCAAAGGAGGCTGTGGCCAGAAAAATCCCAGCTACTGGATGAGCCTGAGGACAAAGCCTAGGCAGGCAGACACAGAAACTAAAGGGCATCACAAACAGGAAATCTGATGCCGGCAACACAAAGGGGTCACCACCTCGGTAGAAGCAGGGCCCAGAGCCCCTCAAGAGCGAATGGACGGACACACAGAACCCCCACCCCCTCCTCATCCACATGGAGGGATCTCCACTCCCTCTACAACTCACGGCCCCAAATTCTATATGGTTTCTGTGGAAGCAAGTCCTCATGCGTCTAGTTTTAGTCCCTGGAGAGCTGGTTTCTTGGCCCCTGGATAAGGTGAAAACCTGGTAGGCACCAGAAGAGACTGCCTTGTTCCCTGCTCTCTGTCCTTCCCATTCCCACTTCGTTCCTTTGTCTTCTCTCCATTCTGCATGTTCTGTCTCAACGTGGGACTAAAATATGTATTGTGATTAGTTACAGGGTTACTGATTGAGTAAAGTTTTGGTTCTAAACTTGTTCTTAAAATGCAGTTGCATTGAACATTTGATTTGCCTTTTTTTATTATTATCATTGTTATTAAGACCAAGTCTCACTCTGTGACCCAGGCTGGAATGCAGTGATGCGATCATGGCTCATTGAAACCTCCAGCTTCAACTCCCGGGCTCAGGTGAGCCTCCTGCCTCAGCCTCCCAAGTGGCTAGGACCACAGGCACTCCACCACCATGTCCAGTTAATTTTTTTTTTTTTTTTTTTTTGAGATGGCGTCTCCCTCTGTCGCCCGGGCTGGAGTGCAGTGGCTGGATCTCAGCTCACTGCAAGCTCCGCCTCCCGGGTTCACGCCATTCTCCTGCCTCAGCCTCCCGAGTAGCTGGGACTACAGGCGCCCGCCACCTCGCCCGGCTAGTTTTTTGTATTTTTTAGTAGAGACGGGGTTTCACCGTGTTAGCCTAGGATGGTCTCGATCTCCTGACCTCGCGATCCGCCCGTCTCGGCCTCCCAAAGTGCTGGGATTACAGGCTTGAGCCACCGCGCCCGGCCAATTTTGAATTTTTAGTAGAGACAGGATTTCACCATGTTGGCCAGCCTGGTCTCAAACTCCTGGCCTCAGGTGATCTGCCCACCTCGGCCTCCAAAAGTGCTGGGATTACAAGCATTTCGCTTTCATCTTATTCTAGTGCTGTATTTAAAAATCTGGGTTGGCAGGGCACAGTGGCTCACACCTGTAATCCCACCACTTTGGGAGGCCAAGGCTGGCGAATCACTTGAGCTCAAGAGTTCAAGACCAGCCTGGCCAAGATGGTGAAACTCTCTCTCTACTAAAATTACAAAAATTAGCTCAGCGTGGTGGTGCACGCCTGTAATCCCAGCAGGTTGCAGTGAGCTAAGATCATGCCACTGCACTCCAGCCTAGGCTGGACCTGTTTAAGACCCTGTCTCAAACAAAAAAAAAAAAAAAAGAGAGAGCGAGAGAGAGAAATCTGACACCATTTGTCCTGATCCTGTATATGTGATCTGTGTTTTTTTGCCTCCAGAAACTTGAGGAATCCTGTTTGACCTGAGTGCTCTAACATTTCATAATGAAGTGACTAAGTGTGAGTTTACTCTCATCCATGGGCTGGGCACTTAGTTTCAATCTGGAAACATCTTCCCTTTATAGGATGCTTTTTTATTACTTCTTTGACAAGATTTCTTCCTGTCCATTTCCCGTGTTCCTTCTGGGGCCACTAATCATCGTATGTTAGACCTACTGGGGTCGTCCTTGGCAATTTTCTTGACTCTTTCCAGCTCTTTACATTTTTACTCTACTTTGGGGAGATTTCCTCGATTTTAACTTTCAGTTTCTGTATGGAGTTTTTCATATTTATTATCAAGGTTTTCATTTCCAAGAACTCTTTCTGGACCTCACTGTATCGGGTCCAAATACATCTTTCACAGTTATAAAATGTTCAAATAAATATTTGTTGGGACTGAGCATGGTGGCCCACACCTGTAATCCTAGCACTTTGGGAGGCTGAGGCAGGAGGATTGCTTAAGCCTAGGAGTTTGAGACCAGCCTGGACAATATGGCAAAAGCCTGTTGCTACCAAAAATACAAAAATTAGCTGCATGGTGGTAAGCACCTTTAATCACAGCTACCTGGGCGGCTGAGGTGGGAGGATGGCTTGAGGCCAGGAAGTGACAGTTACAGTGAGCTGAAGTCACACCACTGTACTCCAGCATAGGTGACAGACTCAGACCCTTTTTCAAATAAATAAATAAATATTTGTTGAATGGAATGACCAAGTGATTGGGACAGATGGTAGACAGAATCTACTCATATCCTTCAAATCCCTATTTAATCAAGAGCACCTGTTTTATCCTCCCAACAGTACAAGTGCTACATTAAGAAGAGAAAAAACAATAAAGAAATATATTATAAGCAAATAATACACATTGATATGCTATTGAGATTTTTTTCCTTTTTTGGAGAATGGGGTCTTGCCACGTTGCCCAGGCAGGTCTCAAACTCCTGAGCTCAAGCTATTCTCCCACCTCTGCCTCCTTAAGTGTTGGGATTACAGTGTGAGCCACTGCACCCAGTGCTATTCATTTTTCTTTTATTTTTTTTTCTGAGACAAAGTCTTGTTCTTTTGCCCAGACTGGAGTGCAGTGGTGCAATCTCAGCTCACTGCAACCTCTGCTTCCTCGGTTCAAGTGATTCTTCTGCCTCAGCCTCCCCAGTAGCTGGGATTACAGGCCCCCACCACTACACTCAGCTAATTTTTGTATTTTTAGTAGAGATAGGGTTTCACCATGTTGGCCAGGCTGGTCTTGAACTCCTGAGCTCAGGCAATCCGCCTGCCTCGGCCTCCCATAGTGCTGGGATTACAGGCATGAGCCACCGCACCCAGCCCAGATTTATTAAGCAATTGTGGTGCATTTCATGCACAGGTAGCAGCTAGTCTAGTAGTAATTCTCCACAAATCATTGGGAAAAAGGCGGCAATTTTCTACTTTTCCTTATGTTCAGGAGCATCAGCAATATACAACTCAATGTCCACACAGGTCTTTGTTAGACAGCATGAGTCACGAAATGTTTGCCACCAGAGCAGAATAAGTTTTTGAGCTTGTAATAGCAAGCAACTGGTTTGAAGAAAATCTTGCAGTTATAAAATAAAGATTTTTTTTTTTTTTTTTTTTTGAGACGGAGTCTCGCTCTGTCGCCCAGGCTGGAGTGCAGTGGCCGGATCTCAGCTCACTGCAAGCTCCGCCTCCCGGGTTTACGCCATTCTCCTGCCTCAGCCTCCCAAGTAGCTGGGACTACAGGCGCCCGCCACCTCGCCCAGCTAGTTTTTTGTATTTTTTAGTAGAGACGGGGTTTCACCGTGTTAGCCAGGATGGTCTCGATCTCCTGACCTCGTGATCCGCCCGTCTCGGCCTCCCAAAGTGCTGGGATTACAGGCTTGAGCCACCGCTCCCGGCCAAGTGATTTTTTTTTTAATGTGTTGTTGAGACAGGTGATTTGTCATGTAGTTATTTATTGTATCAGTTATTTTGCCTGGTTACCCTGATCTCCCACCTCTAACCTCAAAACTAAACATTTTAGTTGAGATCTGTTTATTTGCTTATCTGATTATTGGCCATATATCTAATTTCTACATCCCCTTGGTCAAGATTTTGTGTGCATCTTAAGCTTGCTTCCCATAAGTTATCCCCAACTGCCAGGCATCTTATAGAAAAAGAAGGTACAGTCTCTATCCCACTGTAAACTCTCTCCTGTTTCTCATAGCTGGATCATCCTGTCAGTCACTCATTTTGTAACATTTAGCAGTTGCACACCACGAATTAAGCTAGGTCTAATTTTGGTCTTTGCCCTTAAGGATCCCAGTGTGATGCTGTAAGGACCCAGTGAACACGGTTGAGTCCAGGAGCGAGGTGACTAATCCGTGAGCCAGGTGCTCTAAATATATAGTAAAGAACCATTTAGTCTTCACACCAACCTTACAAGAGAAGAACTTTTATCATCACGTTTGCCAGATGAGGAAGCTGAGGCTCAGTGAGGTTCGGAACCTTGCGGGACCGAGTTGGCAGGAGGCGAGACGGGGCTCTAAGCCCGACTCCCAGACCTCTTTCTCCCCCATCAAGCTGCGTCCACGCAGTTAGGAAGCATCGCTTGGGCCTTGGGGATGGGCAGCCGCCAAGGAGAGCTTTTTCCCGTCCGCTCGGGGAAGAGCGCGCAGGGGAAAGGGGTTGTGGGTCCCGGCACGCGGCACTAGGCTCTCCGTCCCCCGCCTGGTCTTTCCTCTGCTCGGCCCGTGGGGCTGCCGCCGCCCTGGGCTTGCAGCTGGGACTCATTTCCAGCTCCGCCGGAGGCAGGTCTTCCTTGTAAGGGCCGGTAGCTCAGAGAAACGACGGTAGGCAACCGCTGCCACGTCCGAAACTGCGTCTCCTTTTTCATTCTGAAATGAAATTCGTAGTTGGTTAAAATGGGCCTCGCCAGCACGATTTACACACAAGACGAGCGCTCGCTGCAATCACATGAGGAGAAAAGCAAAGGACGAATTCATAATGCGGTCACTAGAGCCCCGATGTGCCTAGGGGAGCGCCCGCCGAGCGCCAGCGGGAACAGCGCCCCGCGGAAGCTGCGAG
>NW_012117599.1:910569-911078 GCF_000951035.1 Colobus angolensis palliatus
CCTTGCCACCCCAAACTCCCGCAGCGAGCAACGCGTCCCCGGGGGCGGCCCTGCGGCTGCTCTTGGAGGCGGTGGAAGAGGCGCGTCCGCGGCTTGGGGGACAGAGGCGGAGTCGGGGGCGAAGGGAGGCGGCTCCTGGGTCCCAGAAAGCTGGCGAGGAGGAGGAACCTCCCCCGACCTCCACTCCCAGCTCTCCGAACCGTGAAGACACTGCCTCGGCGCAAAGCGTCTCTAGCCGTCCTAGGTGCGCCTGTTTCTGTAGAAAACGTGTTTTGTGCTCACGAGGCACAAGAGGGAGTGCTTTGGGCACACGGCCCATTCATACGCTGGACACTGCATGTTTATTTGTGTGAAAAGAATACCTACTTATTGCTAGACACCTGCAATCAATCCCTCCACTTTCAGAAGACCACTGTAAACATTTAGGGATCCACCCTTTGAAACTTTTCCGAGGCATGTGATGCACAGACACACACACACATAATGAGAGTAAGCCATAGCATGGTTTT
>NW_012117599.1:912839-914139 GCF_000951035.1 Colobus angolensis palliatus
AGAGCAAGACTCCATCTCAAAAAAAAAAAAAAAAAAAAACTTCATGTGGACCCATGGCTCAGTTTATACCAATGATCATAATTATTTTTCCATGCAGAGTCTGTAATTCACTCTAGCAATGGGAGTCTTCTATCTGTGGCTTCTTCGCATCCCTTTCCTACATTACCTGAGACAAGGAGAGAGCTCCCCTTCTTTCTAACATCAGCAGCATGTTCCAGGCTTACCTTACTTCTTGGGTGTCCTGACATCTTGTGTTGACACCCTCCAACAACCTCTGATTTCCTTTAGAGGAGAACAGCATGGAGGGCCCAAATCTGGGTTTTTTGTATGTTTGTTTTTGAGACAGAATCTAACTTTGTCACCTAGGCTGCAGTGCAGTGGTGCAATCTCGGCTCACTGCAACCTGCACCTCCCAAGCTCAACAAGCTCAAGTGATTCTCCTGCCTCAGCCTCCTGAGTAGCTGGGATCACAGGTGCACGCCACCCCACCCGGCTAATTTTTTTTTTTTTTTTTTTTAGTAGAGACAGGGTTTCACCATGTTAGCCAGGCTGGTCACGAACCCAAATCTGGTTTTAAGACTGAGGATCTGGGCTGGGTGAAGCAGCTCATGTCTTTAATCCCAACACTTTGGAAGGCTGAGGTGGGAGGATAGCTTGAGCCCAGGTGTTGGAGACCAGCTTGGGCAACATGGAGAAACCTCATCTCTAAAAAAGCAAACACACAAAAAATTGTGGATCTGAACGTCTTTGTGTATAGTGGAAATGGAATTGTCTTGGAGTATAAATTCACAGACTAGTGCTTGTTAGAGACTAGCTTTGTAACCTTTGGCAGTAACTGTGCTGCATCTTCTCTGCACCTGGAGACCTCTCTCCTGCTTCTCCTCCTTACTCTGTGCCCTGGGGCTCCCCGGTGATCTGGCCTCTAGTTAGTTTTGGCCAGTGGGAGGCGAACCCAGCACTCTTTCTATGGGGTACCAGAGGATTGACTGCGTTCTCTCCACTGAAGACCCTCTCTATGTAGCCACCCCCTTTGAATTCTGGTAACAAGCTTCCCTCCCCTTTATACTCAAGCAGAGGTGGGCTGCCAATTGGTATTGACTCCAGGAACATCCATCCATCCCTTGCAGTCATCCCTAACCCCTGAAATGCTTTTGTCCTTAATTAAACTCTCTTCAGTTATCCAGGTTGAGTATGTCATCAAATCCTGCCGGGATCCTAACTGATACCATAGGATTAAGGATGATTTTTTTTTTTTCTGAGACGGAGTCTCGCTCTGTCGCCCAGGCTGGAGTGCAGTGGC
>NW_012117599.1:917569-920358 GCF_000951035.1 Colobus angolensis palliatus
GGCCAGGCTGGTCTTGAACTCCTGACCTCAGGTGATCCACCTGCCTTGGCTTCCCAGAGTGCTGGGATTACAGGCGTGAGCCACTGCGCCCATCCAACAACCACTTTTAAAACAGATCCTTAACCACAAACACACATTTTAAAGCACATGGTTTTACAGATGCTGGTGAGAATGGGGAGAAAAGGGAACTCTGATATGCTGTTAGGTAAACTAGTACAGCTGCTATGGAGAATAACATGGAGGTTCCTCAGAAAACTACAAGTAGAACTACTCCCATGATCTAGCAATCCCATTACTTAAAATCTATCCAAAGGAAAGGAAACCATTATATCAAAGAGACATCTGCACCCTCATGTTTATAGCTGCACTATTCAGAATAGCCAATATGGAATTGACCTATGTGTCCAACAATAGATGAACGAATAAGGAAAACATGGTATATGCACACAATGGAATGCTATTCAGTCATAAAAAAACAATGAGATCCTGTTATTCACAGCAACTTGGATGGAATTGGAGGATATTAAGTGAAATAAGCCAGGCACAGAAAGGTAAACACCACATGGTCTCAGTCACATGTGGGACCTAGAACACGTTGATCTAACAGAAGTAAAAGGTAGAACAGAGGATGCCAGAAGCTGGGAAGGGGAGGGGAAGGTGGTGACAGGGAGGGATTTGTTAAAGGATTCAAGATTATAGTCAGATAGGAGGACTAAGTACTAGGGTTTCACACCGCTGTAGGGTGATGATAGTTAACAATAATAGACCAGGCGTGGTGGCTCATGCCTGTAATCCCAGCACTTTGGGAGGCCAAGTCGGGCAGATTGCCTGAGTTCAGGAGCTTGAGACCAGCCTGGGCAACATGGTGAAACCCCCACTCTACTAAAATACAAAAAATTTGCCAGGCTTGGTGGCGTGCACCTGTAATCCCAGCTATTTGGGAGGCTGAGGCAGAATTGCTTGACGCAGGAGGTGGAGGTGGCAGTGAGCTGAGATGGCGCCATTGCACTCCACCCTGCGCGACAGAGCAAGACTCCATCACACACACACAAAATAATAATAGTAATAATACATAGTTTCAAATAGCTGGAGGGAGGATTGAACCTTCCCAACACAAAAGAAATAAATGTTTGATATGATGGATATGCTGATTACCCTAATCTGAAATCATTATACATCATACACATGAAACATGACTGTGCACCCTATAAATATGTACAATTATTATTTGTCAATTAAAATAATACAACTTAAAAACACATGGTCTTAAACATGATTGTTTTTGCACACTCTGAAGCATATATTTTGTGTCCTGACATCATGTCATAAGTGAAAAGATAACAGTGACTTTCATTATTACTGCTCCAAATGCATGAATGCTCAATAAACTGTGATCTATTTTCCATAATTCACGTTTATAAAAAGTAACTTTGGAACTTCAGTCATTGTCAGCCAGCAGACAGTTTTTCCCGCTCCACAATTATTTAATTAAGTCAGAATTTTTGGAAGTACAAGTTGTTTGGGAGCTCCCTACACATTGCCACTGGATAAGAAGACCTGAAACCCAGCCGGGTGTGGTGGCTCACACATATAATCCCAGCACTTTGGGAGGCCGAGGCAGGCAGATCACCTGAGGTCAGTAGTTCGAGACCAGCCTGGCCAACATGGTGAAACCCTGTCTCTACTAAAAATATAAAAATTAGCCGGCCATGGTGGCTTATACCTGTGGTCCCAGTTACTCAGTAGGCTGAGGCAGGAGAATCACTGGAACCTGGGGCGGGGAGGCTGCAGTGAGCCGAGATGGTGCCACTGCACTCCAGCCTGGGTGACAGAGCGAAACTCTGTCTCAAAAACAAACGAACAAACAAGCAAAAACCCTGAAACCTGTCGTTCAGCAGAGGGATTTTAGTGAATTAGTATCAATTTTAGTGAATTAGTCATCACTTCCTTTTCTCCTTGGATAGCTGACACAGGACAGGAAGCCTAAGGGCTCTTTCTGGTATCTTTTTTTTTTTTTTTTTGAGACGGAGTCTGGCTCTGTCGCCCGGGCTGGAGTGCAGTGGCCGGATGTTAGCTCACTGCAAGCTCCGCCCCCCGAGTTTACGCCATTCTCCTGCCTCAGCCTCCCGAGTAGCTGGGACTACAGGCGCCCGCCACCTCGCCCGGCTCGTTTTTTGTATTTTTTTTAGTAGAGACTGGTTTTCACCGTGTTAGCCAGGATGGTCTTGATCCTCTGACCTCGTGATCCGCCCATCTCGGCCTCCCAAAGTGCTGGGATTACAGGCTTGAGCCACGGCGCCCGGCCTCTTTCTGATATCTTAAGATCCCTTTCAGGAAACCCATTCTGTTGGTGTTTCTTAAGGTGTGATAAAGCTTGTCCAGCCTCCACACTGTATAAACTTCTCTTTTATACAGCCATGTATCAGCAGAGCTGCCCTGTAGGTAGGATTCTTACTCCCACGTGGCTAGTGAGTAGCAAGCAAGGCCACAAGTAAGGTCTTTGGGTGCTGTCTGTTCTTTCAGGAGAGTCACTTTGATATGAGAAAGGGGTTGGGGAAAGACGCCTGAGTCTGGGCGTGGTCTGGGAGAGAAGCACATTTAGGGTGCTGCAACCACATCTTATTTCTTGTGCCATTTTGCTCAGGGCCAGCCCGAAGTGAGAATGGCTTTTCTCGGTCACTTCCCAGTTTTGCCACCATCATCCTTACCCGAATCCTAGTAAGTCTATTCTCCACTGAACTGAACCGAGTGCAGCTGACGGCAGGCACGCGGTGCCCCATTTGCCACCC
>NW_012117599.1:920693-927351 GCF_000951035.1 Colobus angolensis palliatus
GGGGGTCCTAGGGGCCCACCGCGCCCAGCCAGACGTTCAGACGCTCAGCCAACCATGGTCTGTAACCCGGAAAAGGGGAGCAGGGCCACTCCCGCGCGTGGCCCCAGTGCTGAACCGGACGCCCCCACTCTGCCGGGAAAAAGGCAGTGGCGGTCAGGCCGCGCTGTCTCTTTAAGACCGTGTTCCTCCTAACACCGAAGGTGAGTAACCCGGCCCTGGGTCCCGGGAGACATCCCGAGGTGGGACGGGCCCTCGGCCTCCTACGGGTAGGCGGGGGAGAGTACAAGTCTCTGGGCGTGGCATCTGGGGACGTTATGAATGGGGGGAGGGGCGGGTTCCGAGTTGAACCAAAGCCCCCAGGTACCTTGTGCATTTTAACAGGGCTCCTGGACAGGGCGGGGAGACTAACTCAGCAAGGCCAAGTTCCAAAGGGAGGAGAGTCCCAGCTGGTTTCAGCGTCCACACGGTGCAGTCCTTCATGAATCTGGGTAAGCGCGGTAGCTTGTGAATTAGGGTGAATGGCAGAAGCTCGAGCTTCACGGGTGGGTGGGGAGGCAGTGGAACTGAGCCCTGCGGCTGTCAGGTAGGCCTTGGGCACCGGGTTCTGCAGACAGTTTTCTGGACTAAGAGGTGAAGCTAGCCTGCCCACACACTGGGTATCCACTGGCCCTTTAGGAGCTCAGAGGGTACCGTAGCAAGCAGCTGGCGGCACTGTGCCTCCCTGGCACTCCCTGGCAGAGAGGGAGAGGCTGAGTGATGAGGCTCACTGCATTTTGGGTGAGCAGAATAAAGACTGTGAAGTCACAGAGGAAGTGGAATGCTACAGCTGGCTGCCGGGGCAGAGGAAAGGTGTCACCCAGGCAGGCTCGGGGCTTTCTGGCTATGAAAGGAGCCTCTGGGATCAGCAGGGCACGTCTGGTGCCCATGGTTGACTGATGAGTCGGGTGAGGCCACCCTACCACAAGGGTCCCCCTCCCTATCCTACACAGGAATGAAAACAGTCCCATGTCCACTTTCTGGAAGCCTAAATACCTACACCATGTGGAAGGAAAGCAGGAGAGAGACTGAGGGGCACATCCTGCCGCCCTCTTTTCTCTCGAACCTCCTCCCAGGCCGACACCCTTGCTGTGTCCAATCCAAGCTCTGTGGGCTTTCTGTTTCTCCTGAGTAGTTGATTTTCAGAATTTGGGGTACCAGGGCTCTGGGGAGTGTGAGCTAGAGAGCCGATGAGTCTGGAAGATGACCACTGACTCCTACTCTCCCACTTCTCCAGATGCAGAGGCCTCCATGGCTGTGATAAGCCTGCTGTTCTTGGCAGTGATGTATGTTGTTCACCACCCCCTGATGGTCAGTGACCGGATGGACCTGGACACATTAGCCAGGAGTCGGCAGCTGGAGAAGCGAATGAGCGAGGAGATGCGCCTGCTAGAGATGGAGTTTGAAGAGAGAAAGCAAGCGGCTGAGCAGAAGCAGAAGGCAGAGAACTTGTGGAGAGGAGACACATCCAGCGACCAGTTAGTGTTGGGGAAGAAAGACATGGGGTGGCCGTTCCAGGCCGATGGCCAGGAGGGGCCTCTGGGCTGGATGCTGGGAAACCTGTGGAACACTGGCCTCTTTTGCCTTTTTCTCGTCTTTGAGCTCCTGCGACAGAACATGCAGCAAGAGCCGGCCTTTGATTCCAGCAGTGAGGAGGAGGAGGAGGAAGTCCATGTTGTCCCTGTCACCTCTTACAACTGGCTTACTGACTTCCCCTCCCAGGAGGCCCTGGACTCCTTTTACAAACACTATGTCCAAAATGCCATCCGTGACCTGCCTTGCACCT
This sequence comes from Colobus angolensis palliatus, assembly GCF_000951035.1. Lineage (NCBI taxonomy): Eukaryota > Metazoa > Chordata > Mammalia > Primates > Cercopithecidae > Colobus > Colobus angolensis. The sequence goes on from NW_012117599.1 coordinate 922,516, forward strand.
GTGAGTTTGTGGAGAGTTTTGTGGATGATCTCATTGAGGCCTGTCGGGTGCTCAGCCGCCAGGAGGCTCACCCACAATTGGAAGACTGCCTGGGCATCGGGGCTGCCTTTGAGAAATGGGGAACCCTCCATGAGACCCAGAAATTTGATATCCTGGTGCCCATCGTCCCCCCACAGGGCACCATGTTTGTCCTGGAAATGAAGGACCCGGCCCTGGGCCGCCGCTGTGGCTGTGTGCTGGTGGAGTCAGAATGTGTGTGCAAGCGTGAGAAACTCCTTGGGGACGTGCTGTGCCTGGTGCACCACCACAGGGAGCCCTCGGCAGTCTTGGGGAAGTGTAGCAGCTCCATCAAGGCAGCCCTCTGCACTGGCCTCCACCTAGACGTGTGCAAGACTGTGCAGTGGTTCCGGAACATGATGGGCAATGCCTGGGCCCTTGTGGCCCACAAGTATGACTTTAAACTCAGTCTCCCACCGTCTCCCACCTCCTGCAAGCTCAGGCTAGACTATCGCTCAGGCCGCTTTCTCTCAATCCACTTGGTCCTGGGGGTGCAACGAGAAGACACCTTGGTCTACCTGGTGAGTCAGGCTCCTGACCAGGAGCAGCTCACCAGTGTGGACTGGCCTGAGTCCTTTGTGGCCTGTGAGCACTTGTTCCTGAAGCTGGTGGGGCGCTTTGCCCCCGAGAACACCTGTCACCTCAAGTGCCTCCAGATCATTTTAAGTCTCCGGCAGCATCAGAGCTTACCCCATGGAGCATCCCGCCCCATCCTCACATCTTACCACTTTAAAACAGCTCTCATGCACCTCTTGCTACGACTGCCCCTCACGGACTGGGCCCACAACATGCTCTCTCAGCGGCTCCAGGACATTCTCTGGTTCTTGGGCCGTGGCCTCCAGCAAAGGTCCCTCCATCATTTCCTCATTGGTAACACTTCTCTGCCCCTGACCATCCCGATCCCTAAGACATTTAGGAGTGCTGAGCCTGTCAATCTCTTCCAGCACCTGGTGCTCAACCCCAAGGCACATTCACAGGCAGTGGAAGAGTTCCAAAACCTTCTGACCCAGGTGAAAACGCTGCCTCGTGCCCCACTGGCTGCAGCACCTTGATGTAAAGACCATTTTAAAAAAAAAAAAAAACAGATGAAGGTATTTCTATTCCCTTGGGCTACACAAGTGTTTATTTTTCAGATCTATCGGTGGCATATGTGACCTTCACCTTGCCAGTGGGGGCTATGATAAGACACCTTAGGGAGTGTGTGAGGTGGTGATGAGGATGGGCCTAATGACCCTGCGGGGCCTAATCAAGGCTGGGTCATCTGAGGTTTGCTTCTGCTTAACTTTCATCGTGACCCAAAGGCCGAGGGAAACGGATGTTATGGGAGGATCTTGCTGCTACGGAGGTGAAATCCAGAGGGGTACTGTGAAGTTGTGTTTTTGCATCAACACTGGAAGCGAGAGAACCAGAGAATACCTTCATTCCAGCTTATTCCTTTTTGTGATTGACTCCCAGTGTGTTCTCTGTGAATTGGTTTCCTTGTTGAACTGTTCGCTTAATTCTCATCCGAGCTGGTGGCACTCCATTTTATCCCAAATACTGTGAAGGGCAACTTCTCCTATTTTAGGATCTAATTTTTCAAACCTTCACTATGTTGAAAATATAACCAAGGCCGGGCGCGGTGGCTCACGCCTGTTAATCCCAGCACTTTGGGAGGCCGAGGTGGGTGGATCACGTGAGCTCAGGAGTTCAAGACCACCCCGGGCAACATGGTGAAACCCTGTCTCTGCTGAAATACAAAAAATTAGCTGGGCATGGTGGTGCGTGCCTGTAGCCCCAGCTACTTGGGAGGCTGAGGCACGAGAATCACTTAAGCTCCAGTGGTGGAGGCTGCTGCAGTGAGCTGAGATCGCACCACTGCACTTCAGCTTGGGCTACATGAGACTCCGTCTCAAAAAAACAAAAAGAAAATATAACCAAGATGTTTACATTCCATTTTCTTAACTGAGCTCTATTTTCATATGACGAGAGTTGTTTTTATCCCTCTGAAAAAACTACCTAACTTATTCGCATTGATCACATATATTGTCAGTAGTAACCTGTCTCATAATTGAGGTAATGTGTTTACTATAATCAATGAAATGGCTAACATCTGATGACCTTTTTAGTGCCTGGAGGCAACATTATAAAGGCCTTCACAAGGACAGTCTTTTTGGGGGCTCTGAGATGAACAGTTGCTTTGTTTTTTGTGGGGAGCCACTTGTTAAGTGTAAAGAAGGTTTAGCTGCCATGTTTAGCTGTCTGGTTTTTCTGTCTGGTCATGCCTCCTTTGTTTTTTTTTGTTTTTGTTTTTGTTTTTTTCCAAAAATGACAAAGGGATTACTTGAACTGTGTGTGTGGTTTTGAAAGAGGGGTCATCACAATCCAGGCTCACTGCCAGGTTTGTATAGGAAAGGATTGGGAAGCAGTCCAACTCTAAAGTTGTGATTCTAGAGATATGATTGGTGTGTTTTTCCCTGTTTTCAAAACCATGGGATGCTGAGGAGGAGTGTTAAGAAATGCAGCTATAGCTATGGGCGTGGTTGTTCTGGAAACGCCAATGCTGTTCTGTCTGCACTGCCAAGAAGATCTGCTGGGAAGGGTAACCTGTCCCCACTGAACTTGACCTCAGCAAGGATCAGATGCTGGCCGTTATGGGCTTCAGTCATAGAATACACACCCTCCCCTCCAGCAAAAATAAATTTAAAATGTCCCAAAGTCAGGTGCGATGGCTCACACCTGTAATCCCAGCACTTTGGGAGGCTGAGGTGGGCAGATCACTTGAGCCCAGGGGTTCAAGACCAGCCTGGGCAACCCGTCGAGATCCCGTCTCTACAAAAAATGAGCTGGGCATGGTGGCATATACCTGTGGTCCCTGCTACTCTGGAGGTTGCGGCGGGAAGACTGCTTGAGCCTGGAGGTCAAGGCTGTAGTGAGCTCTGATAGTGTCACTGTGCTCCAGTGACCCAGGGCAAAAAAAGTGAGACTGTCTCAAAAAAAAATATATTGTCCCAGAAGCTGATGCCAGTCAACATTTGGGGCTCCTAGTGCACAATAGCTACTGTGTTCCCACATTGCCTGCGTCCATCTGGTACTGCTTTCAAGGCAAGATGCAATCCTGGTGGTTCCCTGCTGGTGGGATTTTGGTGTTCTAGAAACATCCATATACTTTTTGTTTAGAAAATTATGTGCTGATGTTTTAAGTTAGAGTCAATAACGGAGGCTATTTTTTGTATACATGGGAATCTCTGCAGTAACACACTCAGCAGATCAGCATTCTCACATGCCTGTTCCCAAGAAGTTCGTGTTACCCTGATAGCTCCGTTCAGTACCTCCTGGTGTTGCTCAATGTACTTGGAACGAGTCTGCCTTGTGGTTGCCCAGTGGCATGGCCAGTGGCCAGAAAAGAATAAGAAACATCTAGGTGACTGATTTTCATGGCGCCCAAACCAAAATATCAGCCAAATTAGAAGATGTTAGTGGTTGCAAACAAGCCTACACTCTAACAAAAGTCTTCTCAGGTAGGAAGAAGGTGGTATGATTTCTAGGAGTGCATGGTTGTTTCTAGTCTAATAGATAAAAAAGAAAGGCCGGGCGTGGTGGCTCACACCTGTAATCCCAGCACTTTGGGAGGCCGAGGTGGGCGGATCACTTGAGGTCAAGAGTTCTAAATCACCTGGCCAACATGGCGGAACCCCGTCTCTACTAAAAATTTAAAGACATTTGCCAGGCGTAGTGGCACACGCCTGTAATCCCAGCTATTCAGGAGGTTGAGGCAGGAGGATCGCTTGAACCCATGAGGCGGAGGTTGCAGTGAGCCGAGATCGTGCCACTGCACTCCAGCCTGGGCGACAGAGCGAGACCCTGTCTCCAAAAAAAAAGAAAAAGAAAAAGAAAACATACAGTTACAATAGTGGGCAGATGACTACAAAGGGAGCAGTCAGCAAAACTTGGGTGGAGCAGAGGGTGCAAGAAAGAGTATTAAACACACACATACACACACACAAAAACAAGTAGTAATGGACAGAACAGACCTGTAGTACTCTGGGAATACTCTTACAATTAAAGAGGAAACCTCCCCAGCTAGGAAGCTAAGCTTTATTCTAAAACAAAACCTGGCTGGCCCCCAGGATACAACAGCAGTTATAGTAATGGGAATGCTTACTGTTCACTGAGCTTTGCCAGTGTTCGGGACACTGTTCTGATGGCTTTACATCTGGTAACTCATTTAATCTTTACACTGTAACCCCAGGAAGTGGACCCTTCATCCTCTCCATTTTACATGCGAGGAAACTGAGGCGCAGAAAGGGTATGCAACTTCCCCAAGGTCACGTAGCTACTAAGTGGCAGAGCCTGGAAGAAACTATCTGCCATCGCAATCTTTCAGCTTGGTCTTGGAAATAAAACAAGATGTAAGGGTTAAAGGGCTTTGAGAAGCAAAAAGCACTATATTTTAAAAGATGGTATGTTACTGTTTAGAAATTCTAGAAGACAGAAATTGTTGGTTCTTAGCCCAATCTTGAGGTCAAGAATTTCATATCACAGGCAAAAATTAAAGGCATTTGTGCTGGGCGCAGTGGCTCACACCTGTAATCCCAACACTTTGGGAGGCTGAGGTGGGTGGATCACCTGAGGTCAGAAGTTCGAGACCAGCCTGACTAACATGGAGAAACTCTGTCTCTACTAAAAATACAAAATTATCTGGGCGTGGTGGCAGGCGCCTGTAATCCCAGCTACTCGGGAGACTGAGGCAGGAGAATCACTTGAACCCAGGAGGCAGAGGCTGCAGTGAGCTGAGAT
>NW_012117599.1:927656-929756 GCF_000951035.1 Colobus angolensis palliatus
AAAAAAAAAAAAAAAAAAAAGCATTTGCTTTAGAGGCCAAAATGAACGCAAAGCCATTTCAACTATGTGCCCGCTGAGTCCCAGTGACTTAATGGTTTCTATCACAGACTACATCATTATATAAGCCAGCTGCAGGCTGGAAGGTCAGAGCACATTTGAAGTTAAAAGATTGCTTGTTCAGGTAGCCAGTGGATAACACTATTGTTCCTCACCTAAACTAAGGTAGTTTCCCATTTATTTTAGGGAAGTAGAATCTCCATGAAGAATAAAATGGGGTGGGGAAGGGAGACAACACTAGCTCTGGTTTCTGGCAGCCTAGGAGTAGTGGAGGAACTTAACTACTTTACTTTTGCACAAGCAGAGGTATTGAGCTTTGTACACCACTGATATCAGTGATAAATCATTCACTCTTTTTTTTTTTTTTAAGACAAGAGTCTTGCTCTGTCACCCAGGCTGGAGTACAGTGGCACAATGTTGGCTCACTGCAAGCTCCGCCTCCCAGGTTCACGCCATTCTCCTGCCTCAGCCTCCCAAGTAGCTGGGACTACAGGTGCCCACCACCACACCCGGCTATTTTGTGTGTGTGTGTGTGTATTTTTAGTAGAGACGGGGTTTCACCGGGTTAGCCAGGATGGTCTTGATCTCCTGACCTCGTGATCTGCCCACCTCGGCCTCCCAAAGTGCTGGGATTACAGGCGTGAGCCACCGCGCCCGGCCAAATCATTCACTCTTTTGGCATCCTTCATAGCCCTAAAAACAAAACAAAGATGGCATTCAGAGCAGGAGGTGGAAGACCTGCCCACACGAGGCAGCCCTGGCCCAGAGAGACGCTGGGCATGGAGCTGGCTTTGCCTTCCTGCACATGAAGCTGGAAGCGGCTCAGGCAGCTCCATTATCCCCACAGAACAGCCTCAAGGCTCACCTAGTGGGTCACCTGGTAGCTTTCCTCCACCAGGGCTTCCAAGCTGTTCTTCACTTCCCAACCCTTGCTGCTCTTAGTGTACACATGGAATCCAGAGGATCACACTTGTCCCAGTGTCTGCCCTCAGATGCATTCAGCAGAGAGAACAAGTGAGGGAGATGACAGGGACCCTAGCATATACTGAGCGAGTCCAGTGAAGGGGATACTGCCTTCCCCATTTTATAGATGGGGAAGAAAATGGGGTCCAGAGAGGTTAACGTGCCCAACCCAGGATTTAAATTTGTCTTCCAGCTGTACTCACTGAATACATATTTAAGTACTTGCGGTGTCCAGGGCCAGCACCAGGCCATGGGAAAACCACAGTGAGCAGATACGGCTTCATCTTCATGGAGCTGACAGTCTATGTAGGAGACAGACATGAAATCATCACCCTAGTGCATGGAAAATTGCAGCTGTGACAAGTTCTCTTGAAGCCTCCAGTATGGAGAATTGTGTGTATCAGGGAAGGCCTCCTTGAGGAACCTGAGGGGCGTGGAAACTTGACTGGAGCTACAGGGGTCAAGATGGGGATGAAGAGGATCCTGGCTAGAGGAGTGTGTGTGTGCAGAGGCCTGGGGGTAGGAGCAGGCGTGATGAGGGGAATCTGAATAAAGGCCAGGGCAGCTGGAGGGCAGAGAGCAAGGGAGCAAGGTCCCTGAGGAGGCTGGAGAGGATGCAGGGGTGAGGAGGAGGGCAGGAAGACCCTTCCAGGGCCTCATAGGACGCTTAGAGGTTCCCAGGGCAGTGGAACCCCTGAAGGGTTATACTTCCGGGAGGAAGTGGTGGGGGACAAGTGGGAGTGACAGCTCAGATTTGGACTCCTCATACACTACTCAGGGCCTGAGGGGTGCCCAGAGCAGGCCAGTGAGAAGGTAATGTGGATGGAAGGAGAAAGGCAGGATTGACGATTTTTAGGAGGTGAAAATAGCTTGCTTGATAATGGATTGCGTGGGGAGAGGCCCTCCCAGGGAGGGGCCCCCCAGGATGACTCCTGGGTGCTGATTTGGGTTCTTGGATGGCTGATGGTATCATTTGCTGAGATGAACAGTGTCAACCCATTATCTCTAACCCACACAGCCTTACACTGAAGATCTGAAGGTGTTCACTAGAAGAACAAGTTTATAACAACAGATAGGCTT
>NW_012117599.1:929806-930247 GCF_000951035.1 Colobus angolensis palliatus
GTTCACTAGAAGAACAAGTTTATAACAACAGATAGGCTTAAAAAGTGGTTTTCAACAAAGGGTGGCACTTTTTGATTGCCAAAATGACTGACAGCACTGATGGCATTTAGCGGGCAAATGGTGTCAGGGAGGCTTAAGAGCCCACAAAGAGGGCAAACATCCTATCATGCCAAGAATTGTTTCACCCTGAATGCCAATAGTGCCCTTGAAGAGAAACACTATAAAAGATGCCAGATATGATGAGAGTTACAAGAAATTCTAGGATGTGCTAGGGATATTCCAGGGAATGACCCTGGCCTTTACTCCCATAATTCAATCCTTAGGGTTAGATGAAACTGAAAGGACAGATGGCATTTTGTGCTTATTTTGCTTTTCCGACCTTTATTTTTTTTGAGGGGTGTTTCCAGGTATCTATTCACAAGAATCTGAATAAAATGATGG
>NW_012117599.1:935587-938231 GCF_000951035.1 Colobus angolensis palliatus
GTCACAGCGCGCGCGCGGGCCCGGCCCACGCTCCTTAGTCCCTGGGCGGGCGGTGGGGCGGCCTTCTCCCGGGGCTGCTAAGGCATGCTCGGTGTCTCTCCGTTAAAATGGTGCTTTTCTTGGAATAGACGGTATTTTCAGGGCCTTGGAAGCGATGTGGTTACCAATGTATGCTTAGCATGCATGCGTTTATTTTGCATCTGTTCAAAAGTACTGAGCTCTCCCGTTGTGCGAACAGAACTGATCGTACCTCTATGCTGTTGGAGTCGGGGAGACAGACAGTAAACAACAGGAATCATTACAGATGAGGCTGAGTGCTGTGGTTGAGTAGAGCAGAGTGGGGGTGGCTCCGGTAGGAGTTCAGGGAAGATCTTTAGGCAGATCCTAGGGCACGTGTTTGAGGCAGAAGGAGCAGGTACAAAAATGAGGCAGGGAAGAGCTGGCCTGGCCTAGGACCTGACCAGAACGTTGTGACCAAGCTGAGTGAGGCCTGACACCTAGGCAGGGTCTGGAGGCCTTGGGTAAGAGATTGGGAAATTGAGGTACATTTTGGACATGGTATGTGTGACTTACAGGAGAGAGACTCAGGTGAAGGGGTCTACAATCACTTAAATGAGAATTTGGCTCTCGGGGAGTTACATGGACCACGCAGGAAAGTGGCCCTTGGACTGAGAAATAAATCTGGATACCATTATCATATAGACCATAAAACCATGGGAACAGGTGAGAACACTAGGAAGGCCATGCACATCTAGGATCAACATTTAGCAGCTGGAGAGAGAAGGATGAGTTGGAAAAACTCAAAAGACAGTGGTATAGGAAGAAGCCAAGAGTGTTTCTATTTTTTTTTTTTTTTTTTTGAGACGGAGTCTCGCTCTGTCCCCCAGGCTGGAGTGCAGTGGCCGGATCTCAGCTCACTGCAAGCTCCGCCTCCCGGGTTCGCGCCATTCTCCTGCCTCAGCCTCCGGAGTAGCTGGGACTACAGACGCCTGCCACCTCGCCCGGCTAGTTTTTTGTATTTTTTAGTAGAGACGGGGTTTCACCGTGTTAGCCAGGATGGTCTCGATCTCCCGACCTCGTGATCCGCCCGTCTCGGCCTTCCAAAGTGCTGGGATTACAGGCTTGAGCCACCGCGCCCGGCGCCAAGAGTGTTTCAACAAGGAAAGAACTGTCAGCTGTTTCAAATGCTGCTGAATTCCAAGAGAAAGGCCAGAAAATGACCATAGGGTTTGGCAACATGGAAGTTGTAGAAGATCATGAAAAGATAGTTCTTAGGAAGTTGGAATAGGAACTAGACCAGAGTGGGTTGAAAAATGAGTGGGAAATGAGGAAGTAAACATAGGAAGTGTCTGAGCTCGGTAACTATCGGTTGAATGGATGCATATCAAAGGCAAGGAGAGAAACTATGGGAAGATGATATGGAGAATTAAAGCATGCCTCGAATTCCAAGTTTAGTTTCTCTCTTAGACAAGGTTCTTCTTCAGTGCTTCCTATTTCTGTTAAGGTATCCTCTCCCAGGGTCCAGCTTCCTTCCTTAGCCTGTAGCCTACTGTGCTCACATCCAAATACTGTCCTCACAAGTCCTCTTGATTCTGTTTCTAAAAATGTCTCTTGCCTCCTCCCTTCTTGTTTTTACTTTGTTTGTTTTGACGCCAGGTGAGAGTTATGTTAATCATACTCTTCAGCTTACGGGAAGCCATCAGAGTGCACATGAGGTTCTTATATTTTATTTATTCCCTTTTATCCCTATTCACCACGCCGTCTTCCCTCACATGGGCAACCATTTCGTGTTTATTGTGTATCACTATTTTTAATATATTCCTATTAAATATGTTGTACATTATTTTTTCCTTTGTATCATCAATTCTGAACCAGTCGTGGTCTAAATTCTTATTTCCATTTGGAGGATGAAACAAATTCTTAAGAGCATTTACTTGTGTAAATTTCACTAGCTAGTAAACAACAGAGCTGGAGTTGAAGCCAGGCCTTCTGGTTCTTACACCTGGAAACTTTCCCTAAGGTCTCTCAGTTTGTTCATCTCTCTGTTTCAGTGATCTTGTTTCTTACTCTACTATAGTAAAGTAAGTAGGCCATAACCACTCACTCACTACCATAGCCACACCGTAGACCTTGTCATTACCGATAGGTGCACTACTCTCTCATCTTAATTTTAAGTATTCCACTTTTTAAAAATTATAATTTTTTTTTTTTGGTATGGAGTCTTGCTCTGTCGCCCAGGCTGGAGTGCAGTGGCACGATCTTGGTTCACTGCAAGCTCCGCCTCCCAGGTTCACACTATTCTCCTGCCTCAGCCTCCCTAGTAGCTGGGACAACAGGCTCCCGCCACCACGCCTGACTAATTTTTTGTATTTTTAGTAGAGACGGGGTTTCACTGTGTTAGCCAGGATGATCTTGATCTCCTGACCTCGTGATCTGCCTGCCTCAGCCTCCCAAAGTGCTGGGATTACAGGCATGAGCCACCTTGCCCGGCCTATTATTATTATTATTATTATTATTTTTTGAGACAGAGTCTCGCTCTGTCACCTGGGCTCACCTCAGCTCACTGCAAGCTCTGCCTCCCGGGTTTACGCCATTCTCCTGCCTCAGCCTCCCGAGTAGCTGGGACTACAGGCGCCCGCCACCT
>NW_012117599.1:938628-940963 GCF_000951035.1 Colobus angolensis palliatus
TTGCTGTGTTGCCCAGGCTGGAGTGCATGGCTATTCACAGGTGCTGTCCTAGCTCACTGCAGCCTCACTGAGCGCAAGCAAAGTCAGCCTCCTGAGTAGGTGGAACCACAGATGCCTGGCAAAGTACCCCACTTCTCAATACACCTATATCTTTCTAATTCATTCTCTCGTTCTCTGACTCCAACGATCTTTTTGTTTGTTTTTTGAGACAGAGCCTTGCTCTGTCTCCCAGGCTGGAGTGGAGTGGCTGGATCTTGGCTTACGGCAACCTTTGCCCCCCAGGCTCAAGCAATTCTCCTGCCTCAGCCTCCCGAGTAGCTGGGACTATAGACATGCGCCACCACACCTGGCTGATTGTTGTATTTTTAGTGGAGATGGGGTTTTGCCATGTTGGCCAGGCTGGTTTCGAACTCCTGACCTCAAGTGATCTGTCACCTTGGCCTCCAAAGTGCTAGGATTACAGGCGTGAGCCACTGCACCCAACCTTGTTTTTACTTCCTATTTTACTGGAAAAAAAAAAAAAAGCAAAAGGGAACATCCCCAAGTCTGCCATTGCACCTGCTCCCTACCTGCATCTGTGCCTGTGCCTCTGTCTTTCCTGCTGTTGCTGAGGATGGGCTCTCTGTGCTCTCTACAAAGGCAACCCCTTTACCTGCTTGAGTATATCGTTCAGCAAATTTTACCTTTTATTTTGGATGGTCACTGTGATAGGCTGAATAACACTTCCCCTAAAGGTGTCCAGAACCTGTGAATGTATTATCTTACGTGGTGAAAGGGACTTTGCACATGTGATTAAGGCTCTTGAGAAGGGGAGATTATCGTGGATCATCTGAGTGGGCCCCGTTTAATCATAGTAGTCCTTATAAGAGGAAGGTGGTCGGGTCGGAGTGAGAGCAGATGTGATGACAGAACACGAGGTTAGAGTGATGGGGTGGACAGTGAGCCCAGGAATGTAGGCAGCTGTGAAGCTGCAAAAGGCAGGGAACAGATCCTCCCCTCAAAGCCTCCAGAATGAATGTACCTCTCCACAACTGCAAGAGAACACATATACATGTGTGTTGTTTAAACCGCTAGGCTTGTGGTCATTTGTGACAGCAGCCACAGAAAACTAATACAATCTCTTTGCCTCATTCTTTCTACCATGCTGAGGTTTGTTTTGTTTTGTTTTTTTCTGTCTTAAAAATTCCTCACTTCCCTTTCAACTCTCACCCTCTCATTTCTCTCCCGCCTTTTATAGTAGAAGTCCTTGGGCTGGGTGCAGTGGCTCACACCTGTAATCCCAGCACTCTGGGAAGCCAAGACAGGCAGATCACAGGGTCAGGAGTTCGAGACCAGCCTGGCTAACATGGTGAAACTCCATCTCTATTAAAAGTACAAAAAATTAGCCAGGCATGGTGGCATGTACCTGTAGTCCCAGGTACTCAGGAGGCTGAGGCAGGAGAATCTCTTGAACCCTGGAGGTGGAGGTTACAGTGAGCTGAGATCCCGCCACTGCACTCCAGCCTGGGTGACGAAGCAAGACTGTCTCGGGGGGAAAAAAAAAAAAAGAAGTCCTTGCACACCTTGTCACTGTTTGCTTTCTCCAGTTTCTCTTCTCCCATCTTCTCTTGAACCACTCCAGTTCAGCTTTCTCCCTTACTACTCTAAGAAAACTGTTTTTATCAAGATCACCAGTAACCCTAGGTTCTAAATCCAATGATCGGTTTTCTGTCCTCGTCTACATAGTTTTTCACATCCTTCTCCCCTAAAAGTACTTTCTTCACCTGGCTTTTAGAATGCCACATTCTCCTGATTTTCTCCCCACCTCACTAGTTGTGCATTTCTCAGCTCTTTTGCTGGTTTCTGCTTCTTCCCTGCTCTTTATTTATTTTTTGTGAGAGTCTCACTGTTGCCCAGGCTAGAGTGTAGTTGCACAATCTGGGCTCACCACAGCCAACGCCTCCCGGGTTCAAGCGATTTTCCTGCCTCAGCCTCCTGAGTAGCTGAGATTACAGGTGCCCACCACCACACTCAGCTAATTTTTGTATTTTTAGTAGAGACGGGGTTTCACCATGTTGGCCAGGCTGGTCTCGACCCCCTGACCTCATGTGATCCGCCTGCCTCAGCCTCCCAAAGTGCTTTCCTGCTCTTTAAACCTTTAAAATGTTCTCTCTACTGTTATTTAGTGATCTCATCTAGTATTATGACTCCAAATACCCTCTACATGCTGATGACTTCCCTGTGTGTGTATCTCACCTGGAACTTTCCCTAAATTCTGGGATTAGATATCCACCTGTCTAACCCAGTTGGATGACTAATACTATAATAAGCATCTTTTTTTTTTTTTTTTTTTTTT
>NW_012117599.1:941553-956034 GCF_000951035.1 Colobus angolensis palliatus
CCTGACCTCGTGATCCGCCCGTCTCGGCCTCCCAAAGTGCTGGGATTACAGGCTTGAGCCACCACGCCCAGCCTGCCCAGGCCGTTTCTTAACTCCTGGCCTCAAGGGATCCTTCCACCTCCGCCACCCAAAGGGCTAGGATTACAGGCATGAGCTACCATGTCCAGCCTTTTTTTGTGGTTGTTATCTTTTAAATTAAGAGACTAAGCCAGTATTCTTGAAAACTGTCCTGCATTCTAGATTTGTCTGAGTGTTTCCTTGTGATATCATTTAACTTGTTCCTTGACCCCTTGTATTTCTCATAAACCAGAAGTTAAAGATCTAAAGTTCGTTGGTTAAATTTAGGTCAAACGTGTTCGGTGGAAATATTTCCTGGGTGATGCTGTGAATTTCACATTGTGTCACGTGAAGAGATGAGTAACTTTCGGATTGATTTTTAGTGAGGCTACATTTGACTGGTTAATGTGGCAACTGGTGGAGTTTTTATTGTAAAAGACATTTTTCCCTTTGTAGTTAGCAAGTAATTGGATGATTCTTTGGAACTTTCTATTTGTTTTACATGTTTATGTTGTCTTTTCTCTGCTTGCCAAGCTGTGGAGGAGCTGGGATCCGAGCCCAGCCTGTCTGACCCTGTAGCCCATACCTCACCCTTATCTCAGCATCTGTCTCTCTCGCGTACCTGATGATGGGTTATACGTGTCTGTTGTCCAGTTTGTGAGCTTATCATCCATCTTTATATCCGTGCAGTACTTCCATTCACAACAGCTGCAGAGTGGATTATTCGTCCCAGATTAGCAAAGAAGCATCAGAAACCTATGGCCTCCCCCCTCACCTCCAAGAAACCCAAACTCTAGAGGTTCTAGCCATTAAGTATTAGAGTTGGAGAAGATCTTCATGGAGAGTGTGTGCTGAACCTCCAGCCCTGTGACAGGCTCAAGTCTTCTTTGGATATAGGAAATGTTCTCTTGAAGGTTTCTTGAGCAAGAATTTTGTTCTAGCGCTGCCAGCCACAATGAATAACTCTTCTTCAGAGACCCGAGGACACCCCCACAGTGCCTCCTCCCCTTCAGAGCGGGTGTTCCCGATGCCCCTGCCCAGGAAGGCGCCTCTCAATATTCCTGGCACCCCAGTCCTCGAAGACTTTCCTCAGAATGACGATGAGAAGGAGCGGCTGCAGCGGAGGCGGTCGAGGGTCTTTGATCTGCAGTTCAGCACCGACTCGCCTCGCTTGTTGGCCTCCCCCTCCAGCAGGTGAGAGGGGCTTGTGGGCTGGCTCTCCTTGAGGCAGCCGCCTTGATGTGGGCTGCGTAGGTCCAGGCATCTCCACAAAACCTCGTGGGTCTAGGTTTTGAAAATTTAAACTATCATGGATTCTTGCCAGAGTTGTTTGCTTTTGTTTTCCGTTTAGGATTATTGATGTTTCAGCTACTATGCCTAAGTTTACAAACACGCAGATTACAGAACATTACTCCACCTGTATCAAACTGTCCACTGAAAATGTGAGTATCTGCTGGTTTATTACTGAAGATGTGATCCCTTGATCACAGGGGCAATCCAGCTATCTTGTTTCTGTAGAGAATGCACAATCAATGATGATGATTCTCCAGTGAGTCATCTTAGTGCTGGTGGTTTCCACCAGAAGTGCTGGTGGTTTTACTGTTTCCTCTAGACCCGTGGTGCACCTCCTGAGAGGCTGCCTGCTATCTGCTGTGTATCTAGAAAGGCAGCATGGCGCTTGAGTGAACAGTAGAGTTCTGGAGCTAGCCTGAGTTGGAGGCTACATGCTCTAAGCTGTGTGGGAGCCACCCAACCATTTTGCTTCCGTGTCCTCTGGAGAATGAGGGTAGTGCCTGCCTCATGAAGTTGTTTGGAGGGTGAGTCCCTTTGTGTGCAGTGCTTAGAGCAGGGCCTGCACACACTGAGCATTCAGGAATTTTGTGCCATCATTCCCTAGCCTTGAACATGAGGACATGCCTGTGAGGATTTGGCTCTTGACAAGTGTTTTTGGGAAAAGAGATCAGTGACAATGTGTGGGTATTCCTATATAAAGACTTAGCTTCCTCTGTTCAAAGCAGCATTATTTACATGAGCCTAGGCTATAAATAACAGTCCTTTCTGCAATTTTCTGTTTTCAGAAAATCACTACCAAGAATGCTTTTGGTTTGCACTTGATTGATTTTATGTCAGAGATTCTTAAACAGAAAGACACCGAACCAACCAACTTTAAAGTAAGAAGGATGTCCACTTTCTCTCGCATCTGAATTAAATGATGACTTCTACTATTTGGCATAACACAGTTGAATTCTGCAAATACACGAGAGACTTCTCATTTAGATGTTATGTTAGTTAATTTACTTTCTTTTCCTAAACTGATGACATACAGACAGAATATATGTTCTGTTTATTCCCATCAGTCATAGAGGGATCTTTGTCATTGTTTCCTTGGGGCAAGTAAATATTTTCTGAAGCTTGCTGTGTTTTACCTGTTGAGAAGTTCTTTTTTGTGCATCTTCGTGAGTGCAGCTCTGATTGACTAGGTGGCTGCAGGTACTCTGGATGCCAGCACTAAGATCTATGCCGTACGCGTGGATGCCGTCCATGCCGATGTATACAGAGTCCTTGGGGGGCTGGGCAAAGATGCACCGTCTTTGGAAGAAGTGGATGGCCATGTTGCAGGTAGGTGGCTAGGGATCTGGATTTAAGTGGCTTTTTTTTAGGGCATACCAGGTAGTTATTTGAGTAATATACTAGAAGAAGGTCACAAGAAATCAGTGATCTCATTTTATTGAAAGCAGGACATTTTTAGAACCATATATGGTCTTACATGAGAAGATACTCAAACACTGAAGTTATGTTTCCTTGAAAAAGAGAAGGGCCTTATCAAAGCGTTTATATTTTATTTATGCCAGGTCGAGTAAACATCACCAACTGAGGAACTTCTCATCTGGGAGTCTTTGGAAATGGACTTGCATGAGAAGCCAAATCTAATAGTTTGGTTTCTCCATAAGTTGCAGATTAAATATGCCTGATGTTTTGAGAGAACTGCATGTTTTTTTGTTTGGGTTTTTTTTGTTTTGTTTTGTTTTTTTAATTTAATTTTTTTTTTTTTTTTTGAGACGAGGCTCACTTTGTCACCCAGGCTGGCATGCAGTGGTGCGATCTTGGCTCATGGAAGCCTCTGGCTCCCGAGTTCAAGCGATACTCCTGCCTCAGCACCCCAAGTAGCTGGGACTACAGGTGGGCATCTCCATGCCCGGCTAATTTTTGTACTGTTTTGTAGACATGGGGTTTCGTTATGTTGGCCAGGCTGGTCTTGAACTCCTGAGCTCAAGAGATCTGTCTGCCTGAGCCTCCCAAAGTGCTAGGATTACAGGCATGGACCACCACACCCGGCCTCACATGTTTAAATTACAACCATTCTTTCAGGTTTTGAAGAACTTGAGTTAGTAAGTTCATCACATGCTTCAAAGCAGCCCTTGCAGTACACAGTTGTATTTCTCCTTTTAGATGGAAGTGCGACTGAAATGGGAACAACCAAAAAGGCTCCAAAGCCAAAGAAGAAGCTCTTACACAGAACCATCGAGCAGAACGTAAACAACCTCAATGTCTCCGAAGCAGATCGGAAGTGTGAGGTGAGGAACTGTGTGCGCAGTGTGGTTTCTGACTAATTCAGAACCTTAGGGGCCGAGACTTGGCAGGGCTAAGGCTGCCTTGCTGGTATGTGCCCATTTAAGCCTCAAGGGAGTAAAACATTCAACTGATATCTCTGCATTATCATCCTTTAACTTGAAAGTAAAGACTAAAAGTGAGTCCCTCAGTGTTTCAGAATGATTGAGAAGAGACTGCAAATTGCTGAGAAATCTAATTGATAAAAAATTAATTTTATTTCCTAGTAAATGTAGCAGTGGTTACGTTAGGTAACATTTAATATGCACCTGGTGAGCACCATATGCTTCCTTAGATCTGTAACCTGTGTTAACTCATCTGCACAACATTCTTGTGTCATTTTAGGAAGGGGTAACTGAGGCACAATGACTTGCCCAAAACGACACATGTAGTGAGTGAGCTAGGAGTTGAAGCTAAGTGGTCTAACTCCAGAATCCTAGCTTTAAATCATCTACCTAGCAAATCCTAAGGAATCTGCTTAAACAGACGGTACTGGAGGCCTCATTTATAATTAGCACAGTTAATTTGAAGCAAACAGGTGTTACTACAATTTTATTTTTTAATTTTGCAATTAAAAGCATTGTTTCAGTGAGTATTCTAATACGTATTATCTTTGCACTCACATGGGAGAGTATAAGAAAATTCTGAGACATGGATTTTAAGTTGCCCTCAAAAAAAGTTACTGATTTACTCTCCCACTAGCAATAGACTAGATTACTTCTGTCTCTTACCTCCACAACATTCATAAATGGCAATTAAGGTCACAAAACTGGAATTGGTCACCAAGGACATGAGTGTATGTAGGAGAAAGACTGGGAGTTCCTTTTCCCCAACGTTAGGAGTTCAGAGAGCTGAAGAAACATGAGTAGGTAGGAGGAATACCAGAAGAGCGTGGTATTCAAATGAGAAGATATTTCCGGGAGTGGGGAATGGTCAACCATGCCAAACGTGGCAACCTGAGGCCACTAATGAGCTTGGAGGGGGGCCCTCTGGACCTCAAGCTCAGACCTCCAGGGAAGGGCTTGGCCGGTGCTAGTGTCCCTGAGTTTGGGGGAGGGGATTGTGTGTCCAGGACCCAGACCCTGGAGCGGGGGCATGCTGGCTGGTGCTGGTGTCTTAATAAGGCTGGTTCTGTGAGTGAAAATCTGCACATGGGGTTCAGCTGCTGCTACAGGTGGGCCCTGGTGCAGCCGGGCTAGAACACTGCTGGGTGACGCTCTCCTCACCTGCAACCTACAGAGAGGAGCAAGTGCCTTCTTCCCCTCGGAGCCTGCAGTCTCCCTCTAGTGCCCCTTCTTGGTAGAGCCTAACAGGCAGCAGCTGGCAAAGCTGAAAGTCCCAGTTTCCGCGTCACAGCCGAGGAGAGAGGGTAGGCTTAGAGCTGAGAGGCAGTAGCTTAGTAACTGCCACGTGGTGAAGTGTCATGAGGATTACTGTCAAAAAACTCTGGGGTGGGGGGAGCGAGATATTATGTATAGAAAGTGAAAACATACGCAAAATGCCACCCATGGGGGAATCAAAGTCGAAGTTTTACAGAGATTTACGTGACTGTTTCAACGTTCTTATGGATTTGAAATTTTTTATGATAAATGGGAGGAAAGGACTGAAAACACTTGAATATAGGCAGTTGTTTTAAAGAGTTTTGCTATAATTTGGAGCAGAGTACTGGGATAGCAAATGGAGGGAAAGGTAAGGCCAAGAGTTTTGATTTTGTTTTTGAATGGGAGAAATGACAGCATGTTCTGTTGATGGCAGCAGTCTAGTGGAGAAGGGATTATTGATGATGCAGCAGAAAGGAGAATTGCCAGGGTGATGTCCTTGCTCAGGTGAGAGGGAAGGGAATGGACAGCACAGGTTGGGCTTGACTGACAGGGGTGTTGTTTGGGTGCACTCATGGCGGATCCTTCTGGATACTGTCTTAGAACAGGAAGTCAGGTCATCAGCTTACAGTGAGGATGGGGGAGGAAGGCACTGGGGGTGTGAGGGAAAGGGTAGGAGAGAGTCCTCTAGGAGATGAGTGAGTGAATGGACTAAGGAGATATGGTGTGACTGTCAGACAACTTAGGGTCTCCCTGAGGGTGGTGGCAGATGGATTTAAAGTGAGGTCCGTTAACATGATTTTGTTTCTCCAGCCGTGAATACCTGTGTGGGTACAATCATGGAGTAGGCAGAAAGTTGGGTTTCATACGGGATCCCGTTGAGCTGGGTGAACGGACACAGCTGGAAAGGGGCACTGGCGGTGAGAGCGTGTGTAAAGGCATGGTCGCATCCACTGCGTAGGGGAATGTTACCTGGGAAGAGAGGGGAATGAGGGGCAGTGGAAAGTAATATAATCAGTAGAGTGTAGGCCTGGTGGGGTGAAAGACTTCTTGGTGTTGGGGACAAGAAGGGGTGAGCTGGAAATGTAGGAGGTCATTGTCAAACAGGGACCCTTAGAATTGAACATATGGAGAGATTGCAGTCGTGGTTAATGACTCAACTCAGAACAGGCAAGGGAATAAATGGTGGAGGCGGGGTGGGGGTCTTACTAGGCTGTCTTGGAGTCCTGGGTTGCTTAGGATGAAGGCGACCATTGAAGGAGAGGATATCAACCAAGAGGCAGTGTACTAGATGGATCAACATATGAATATTGAAATCAGTAAGAGCTACACCAGGAGTAAATTTGGAGACTGGTAATGAGCCATGAACTAATACTAAGATCTTCCAAGAAGAAGGGCAGGTTGTGACCTGGGGGAGTCGGAAGATGACTGCAACGCAGATGGGCAGACAGTGGCGAAGGCGGATGTGGTACTCAGAGCTGGGGGCATCAGAAATTGGGAGGGGGGAGAGTTGGATGCTGCAATCACCTAACCCACCTGTAGGCCACTGGTTTGAGGGCTGTGAAGAGAAAGCAGCCACTGCAGAGGCCTGCAGGGGAAGCATATCCTCAGGCTGGCACCATGTCTCAATTGGAGCAGTGCCCCTCAGCCTGTTTTTTATCACTTTTGCCCCCTTCAGACCCTTTTAGACATTTTGTGCCTACTCCTTCCCCTTGAAATGAAATATGAAGGAATCAGGTTGTGTCGGATAGGGTAGGGTTTGGATAGGCAAACATTACTGTAATATCTAAGATTGTTTTCCACCTTGCCTCCAGGAAACAGTTTTCACCCCTTGAGAGGGAAATGAGAACCCCATTGAGAACACATAAATGAGAACAAGTAGGTGGAGAGACTCCCCGGGAACTAAGTGGGCGATAGAATTTTGCTGATGACTGAGTCTAGAGGGCCCTGAGGAAATACCAGTTTTTGAGGAGGAGTGGGAGATGGGGGCCGTGGTGGGGATAGATCTTAGAGTCCAAGAAACGCAGAACTGTGGGTGTCTTGGGTCTTTTTGTGTAATTAATAAATAAGCCAGATAAAGGGCAACAGTGAGATGAATGCCAGTGTTCTTATAGCAACAACAGTGGTAAGACTGAGTGTGCAGGGGCTAGGGAAATGGGGCCTTGCCATGCCCACTCTGAGTGGTGAGGTGAGCGGGGCATTACTGTGCACGGGCAGGGAGGGGCCAGAGGAAGGAGAGTCACTGAGAATGAGGCCTAAAAGGGAGGGGAGAGGCGAGAGTGACTGGCTCTTGTGGGGAGAGGGAGTTGTATTTTTTCCTTAAGTGTGTGTCAGCATTAACCATGGGTGATGCCAGATGTGCAGGCAGATGATGTAAAGCTCAGATCCAGGTTCCTCCATCCTTAGCTGTGTGACCTGGGAAGAGATACGAATCTCACTGTCATATACTGTAAAAACAGGGAATGCTGGCCAACCCACATCTGGGTTTTATATTAGTGAATCTGTTTATGTTAAGGTCTTTTTTTTTTTTAATTTTTTTTTGAGACGGAGTCTTGCCCTGTCACCCAGGCTGGAGTGCAGTGGCGTGATCTCAGCTCACTGTAAGCTCCACCTCCTGGGTTCATGCCATTCTCCTGCCTCAGCCTGCCGAGTAGCTGGGACTACAGGCACCTGCCACCACATCTGACTAGTTTTTTGTATTTTTAGTAGAGATGGGGTTTTACCGTGTTAGCCAGGATGGTCTTGATCTCCTGACCTCGTGATCCCGCCTGCCTTGGCCTCCCAAAGTGCTGGGATTACAGGCGTGAGCCACCGCGCCCGCCCTATGTCAAGGTCTTTAAACATGGTTATATGCTACACACATCTGAAGCGGTATTACTTATTAGTCATAGGGTCCAGAAAGCCCTTCTACCTTCCCTTCCCTCCCCCAGTTCTTCTTGTTTTTTCCCCTTCCTAGATAATCTGGAATTTATCTTACTGTCAGTCTTTTTTTTTGAGATGAGTCTTACTTTGTGGCCCAGGCTGGAGTACAGTGGCACGATCTTGGCTCACTACAACTTCTGCCTCCCCAGTTCAAACGATTCTCGTGCCTCAACCTCCCGTGTAGCTGGGACTACAGGCACGCACCACTGCACTCAACTACTTTTTTTTGTATTATTAGTAGAGATGGGGTTTCACCATGTTGACCAGGCTAGTCTCGAACTCCTGATCTCAAGTGATCCGCCCATGTGGGGTTCCCAAAGTGCTGGGATTACAGACGTGAGCCACCGCTCCTGGCCTTTACTGTCATTCTTACTTTTGGTTCTGTAGTGAAATGTTCAAATCAATCAAGGATTATTAAGTATAGGATGTTTGGAAATTCTGTTTTGTAGTCATCTTCTTTCTTATCAGGTAGTCTCAATTCTGAGGGCCTGAGGAAAACGGACTGTTTCCCAGGCCTGCATTAGCCTTTCCCATGATTATAAAGAGAAAAGGAGAGAGCAGCAAGTAGGGCTGCTTCCTCTAAGCCTGATATTGACAGGCTGTAGTATGTTTATGCCAAGTGAAATGAATACTGTCATGAAGAAATGCCAAATACTCCAATCCTGGAAAGCTTTTTTTGCTCTGTAAGCTGCAGTAAACTTGTAATCGCCCAGAGTATGGAAGATAGAAAAAGGGATGGATTGTCACAAACAGAATTTAAAGCTTCAACTGTTTATTAAACTCTCATTTTCTTTTCTGTTTTTTTAAGACAGAGTCTCACTCTGTTGCCCAGGCTGGAGGGCAGTGGTTCAATCTTGGCTCACTGCAACCTCCATTTCCTGGGTTCAAGCGATTCTCCTGCTTCAGCCACCCAAGTAGCTGGATTACAGACACGCACCACCACGCCCGGCTAATGTTTAAATTTTTAATAAAGACAGGGTTTTGCCATGTTGGCCATGCTGGTCTCGAACTCCTGACCTCAAGTGATCTGCCTGCCTCGGCCTCCCAAAGTGCTGGGATTACAGATGTAAACTCTCATTTTCTTGGAGGTCAGAAAGCAAATGTGTGGGTATGTCTAGACCAGTTGAGAACACTTTTATATGTGAGCTGGTCTCTTTTGGACACAGCTCTTCAGTATGTGCAGAACACTTGCCGTCATAGAGGATTCAAACATGATTATGCTTCAGTTCTTCATACCGGGATAATACAGGTAGATGAATGCAAGGAAGGTCAAGGCATATACTATAGGAAACCAGAGTTGGTAGGGCTCAGAGTTTATGGAAGAGGCAAGACTTGAACTGGGCCTTGAAGGAAGGCTAGGTGTCTGTCAGGTAGACATTGCCAGGGAGGTGGTTTTAAGTAGAGGTGTAAGCAAAAGCCACAGCACAGGAAGGTTCTGATTAGGAAGCTGGAGTGTATACGAGTTTGGCTAGAGCCGAGGATTTGCTTTTAGAAATCACCTAAAGAGATCTTGAACTTTATCATTCGGTCTATTCCAAGGCCTTGTATTGTGGTCCTTCCTTACTGCAGACCCTTGTTTCAGAAGGTTTCATCTACTGTCCCATTGAATTGCTTAGGGATATAAATCCCTCTCTTCTCACACATGATATAATTCTAGACACAAGTGAGGAACATTATCATAGTGTTTTCAGCTTTAATGTGGGTCAATGTACAGTTTCCATGTTGGCTCTGAAGTGCTGAGTGTAGTTCCATTAACTACCTACCCAAGACTTCTAGGGATGCAAGCCTCCAGATGGGAAACCGTTACTCTGGATAGCATTTGAGAAGGCAAAAGGAGTAACGGCACTGGTATTTTTAGGATGGGAATTGGGACAGGCCAGAGATAAGGGTCATATTGCTGGCTCTGGGGATGGAAAGATGCACTGGGAGGTAACCGACCTGGACGTGTGACTGCCTGAGGGCTAAGGGGACGGGAGAACGTGGCGATGATGAATGTGCTGCTCTGGGATGAAGAATGGTGAGATGGGTTTATGGTACGGCAGGAGCTGAACCTCAGTTCCGATGAGCTTGGACTCTGAGCTAAGGGGGCCAGGGAAGAGCCAGGGAGCCACATCTGTGTTGTCCTATCCAAGCCCCTCGCTCGATAGCAGCCATGTTCTGAGGCATCAGGGAGACCCGTGAACCCAATCCCCCGCCGTATCTCCTGTCTCAAGGTCACCTGCAGAGTCCCAGGGGGCTTCTAGCCTCTTGCTATACATGTGTGTGGCTTGCCCTGTCCGTATTCTTATGCCCAGTGCCTTATTTTGCCTTTGGGCTTGATGTCATATGACCATGCCACTCCTGCTCCTGACCCAGTCTTAGGGACCTTCTTAAAACCTCTCTCAGGTTTTACCCAGCCAGCTAGCCCTACTGACTCTGTCTGTCCTTTGCCTGGATATCTTGGGTATGTTCTTCCAAACTTTAGAAGATACTTCTGTTCAGAGAACAGTAGAGCCCTGTGACTAGCTCTATCACACAGGCTTTTTAAGCCAATGGAATTTGTTAGTGACTTATAAAAGGAGACCAGCAGCAAGGATACACGTCCAGGTGTATTATAAAAAAGCCAATTGGCACAGTGTATACTTGCCACCATGTACTGTCTTCTGGAGCAGTATATGTTTATCCCCGACTATGACCAGCCTTTCTTTTGAACCGGGATTTTATCTGATCAATTAGAAAAGCCACTTTTGTCGGGTGTGGCTCACACCTGCAGTCCCAGTACTTTGGGAGGCCAAGGTGGATGGATCACTTGAGGTCAGGAGTTCGAGACCAGCCTGGCCAACATGGTGAAACTCCATCTCTACTAAAAATGCAAAAGTTAGCCAGGTGTAGTGGCGCATACCTGTAGTCCCAGCTACTTGGGAGGCTGAGGCCCAAGAATCGCTGGAGCCTGGGAGGCAGAGGTTGACAGTGAGCCAAGATCATGCCACTACATTCCAGCCTGGGCGGCAGAGCAAACTCCGTCTCAAAAACAAACAAACAAAAAAACACACTTTTGACCATGAGTGTAGATATTTCAGTCCATTGTATACACCTGCTAATGAGCGGGGCCAAATGCATGAGAGTTTATATTTCCCTTGGCTACATGCCGTAAATCTTTAGTTTCTTCTCTCTCTGTGTTCAGATTGATCCCATGTTTCAGAAGACGGCAGCCTCGTTTGATGAGTGCAGCACAGCGGGGGTGTTTCTGTCCACTCTCCACTGCCAGGACTACAGAAGTGAGCTGCTGTTTCCCTCTGATGTCCAGACGCTCTCCACGGGAGAACCTCTCGAGTTGCCAGAGTTAGGTTGGGTAGAAATGACAGATTTAAAAGGTAAGTACAAGTGATGCCTTTCACCAGAACATTTCAGTCATTGGGGAATTTTTTACATAACCATGGGGTACAATAAGCCTGTCATGCTCTTATGTTGCTTAAATTACCCAGAAATTTTCTCTGGAATGCCAAATTGTGTATTCTTTTGGGAGTGCCTTGCAATCCACTAACTTTTGTCTTCTCTGCGACGTGGAGTCTAAAACAGTAAACCGTTGCCTCTTGGTCTTGATGTGCCCTGTACCTTAGGTGCCCACTCTTTGCAGTCAGCTCTTCAAGTCACATTTTGGAGCCCTGGATTCCTCCTGGAGTGTCAGAGTTTGTACTTGGGAAGGGGACTTAGAGAGGCCTTTGCCTAGCCAGGGAGGCTTTGTCTTTATTTGCTCCCCATCCAGGGGGCCCTGAGGAGAAGAGAGCATTGTGAATTGTTTTGAGACTCCTCTGCAGCAGTCTAAGAACTGATCTCTCCTATTATCAGTCCCCTATACTGGCTTGACAGAGATTTTAGCATCCTTCCCATTTATGCCTCCGCCCCTGAGTTGGAGCTTCTCCTTGGGATGTTGTAATGAGGTACCGGCAGGTGGGGAGGCCAGGTGTGTGCAGCGCAGTAGCTACACTTGGGCTCCCAGAAGAGCTGCCGCTTCTGCAGATTTCCACTGCAGTGTTCGTGCTCTCGCTGAGCTTCATCTCAAGTGCGGTCATTTGTACATGGTAAATGAAATTGATACTCCTCCTCCAGGCTGTGCGGTTGTTCCAGCTCCCATTCTTGTCATTTCAATTCTTGCCTCAATTTTATTTAGTATAACTTTTGTGCTAACAATCTATTTTCCAAGTTTATGCTCTCATTGGGGCTCTAATCCTCTGAAGTAAGTCTTCTCTAGTTAGTATGGGACAAAAAATAAAGTACCATTACATGATTGCCAGTGCACTTAGTGTATTTTTAGGACGAAGCATTTCATTTCCCAGCTATAGCATAGGTCACAGAATTCATTTCAGAATCAAATGTGCTGTAGGTTTCTCCTCTAGTGTTTTACTAATTTGTGCGATGACAGTGCATAGCCTCACTCCAGTGTGGGTGTGGCCTGTGCATCTGCTGGCCCCCAGGAGAGGCAGGGACACAGAGATTGGCAGCCAGCCAGCTACTGATGATACTTGAGCTTTGCTGGAGGACAGTGAGGTAACTGTGCCTCTCGTCTCTCTTGCCACTCAGTATCATTCTGAAGGGAGTAAGGAATGCACTTGACCCACTTCTAATCTCTCTTTGTGATCTTGCTATCCTCTCCAGCGCCCTTGCAGCAGTGTGCGGAAGATCGCCAGATCTGCCCTTCCCTGGCCGGGTTCCAGTTTACTCAGTGGGACAGTGAAACACATAATGAGGTGTGGTCAGCTTTTAGTGGCTCGTGGTTTCAGTTAGTTGGCTCAAGATTGGTCCTGCCCGGTGGGAACCAAAACTGTGGCACCATCTTTATTTAGCCAGGAGTACAGAAAATATTTCCTTTGGCACTTCCTTAGGGACAAAAACCCTGAGGGAGAAGAGGTAGGGTTGTGAACCCCAGCAGGACTATTCTAGAGGTACATGAGTTCCGGGATCAACTTCATGTCCTCTCTTCTGCTGTCCTAGGGTAAGGCAGCCCTGACATGAATGAGTGAACATTTATAATTAGATTTACTGTTGAATGTAGTTAGCCCAGTGGCCTCGAATCTCTGAGGCTGCTGTCAAGCTTGAGGAATTTCCTGCTCTTTGGGGTTGAGTCCCGTGGCACAGAGTTTCCTGAGAAATTGTCATGTGTAGAGCTTTCCTCTGTGTATTTTTAGCATGGCCCCCTTTAGCCTACTTACTACAATTTCCAAAATAAATGGTCTCTAAGGAAAACTGTTTTCTGCAAACATGTAGTTAATGGATACAGAATCCTGTTTCATGTTTCACAAACTGTACCTGACAACAATGCAGCTTCATCCTGTGCTGCACAATATAAACTTCCTCCTCACTGTGCTGTCGTGAGAATCCTGGTCTGGGCAGGCAGGGGATGCGGAAGGGCGGCTCGGGGGATGGAGGAGGCTGGAAACTGAAATTTAAGGGTGAGAAGGCTGTCCCTCCAGTGGTGATTTGGGGTGGTTACATGAACGAGACTTAGAGAACCCTCTTTTGTCCCTCCAGTCTGTGTCGGCCCTGGTAGACAAGTTTAAGAAGAATGACCAGGTGTTTGACATCAACGCTGAAGTTGAGAGTGACCGCGGAGACGTCCCTGATGGGCCCCTGGGGGATGACTTTGATGCCAGCGATGAACCCGACCACACTGCAGTTGGGGATCATGAAGAGTTCAGGAGTTGGAAGGAGCCCTGCCAGGTTCAGAGCTGCCAGTAAGGCTCCCAGAGTCACAGAAAGTGTTTCCATAGGAGTTTTCCATTGGTTCTTTTTTCTTTTTCTCTAATTAAAAAAAATTTTTCTTTCTTTTTTTTTTTTTTTTTCCAAAAATAGAGACTGGCGTCTCACTGCATTGCCCAGGCTGGTCTTGAACTCTTGGGCTTGCAGTCCTCCTGCTTTGGCCTCCCTGAGTGCCAGGATCACAGGTGTGAGCCACCATGCCTGGGCTCTATCAGTTCTTAACAGATTTCCTGCTGGGGTGATTGAATTTGATGTCTGATTGGCTGGGCTGGGTGCTGTGTCATTCCCAACAGCCGAGCTTCTCAGCGGAGCCTTTCTGACTCAGAGGAGTCACACCTGGCTTTGAATGTCAGCTTAGCCACTTTGGTTATACGACTGACATTGCAGGAGTTTGTAAGGATTGGAACAGTGTGAAGTGTTTGGAGCAAAGCAGCTGGGATCTAGTAATGGCGTCAGTGTGGCTACTGTCACCACATGCACTTTGGTAGCAGAGAGCACGCTCCCTTTGTCCATGCTGCTGATAGCGTGGCTCTCGGTGACTCTAAGCCACCAATTTGCCATCAGAAAGGTAAGCAAGTAGGGGTTAGGCAGTGTTGGGTTACCAGATGGGCAGACTGGGGACGAGCAAGGCAGCGAAAACAAAACCAACAAAATTGAGCATATTTGGAGGAGGAGAAGGGCAATTGGTTTAGTAATTTAAATTTTTGATTATACTAGTAAACATCATAAAAATAATCAGAACTTGGGTGACCTTTATGTATTTAATAGATTAGTGCTGTTTTTTTTTTGTTTTTTGATACGGAGTCTTGCTCTGTCGCCCAGGCTGGAGTGCAGTGGC
>NW_012117599.1:957119-958987 GCF_000951035.1 Colobus angolensis palliatus
GCCATCCTGTCTTCTAAGAAGGGAGAAATGATAGGTTGATGGGATGAACTCTTTTTAAAATGTCATTTTCAAATGTCAGAGAAAAGCTATCACTTTCTTAAACGGTGAAGTGACATCTGAGGGACTGACAATAACAAAGGGCTTCCAAGACTTTCATTTGGTTTCTGGAAGATGATTTCTGCTGGTTACTTTGAGCAAATGTCTCCACTTCTCTCCCCTCTTCCAAATAGCACAAAATCTTAGACTCTATCCTACCTAGTACATTAGGGGCGGGAGGCTGCGCTTCCAGTCTGGGGTTTTACCCATCCTTAAATCCCCTCCCCTTGGCACATCGCTGTCCTTCCCTGGGAGTTCAGTGGGCGAACTCGCCGTGCCTAGCCTGAGATGTCCCCTTGGCACATCGCTGTCCTTCCCTGGGAGTTCAGTGGGCGAACTCGCCGTGCCTAGCCTGAGACGTGGGGCAATGTCACCACCTTTTGCGGTCTTTGTTTTCTCATCCGTGAAAATGCAAGGTTGGGACCAGGTGATAATAACAATATCTGATATTTATTGAACTCCTCCTTCTTTGTGCAAGATGCTGTGCCAGGTGCCTTATGTGTGTTATTTCACAAATTTACATAATATCTAAAATTAATTATTTTATTGCAGCAACCCTATAATGAGGTCCTATTATCCCCATTTTACAGATGAGGAAACAGGCTCAGACAGTTTAATGAGGTGGAGCTGGTTGCCACCCAGCACCTTTGATCAGTCCTGGCCACATATAGTGAACTTTGGATGGCAGGCTCCAGTCCACACCACCTGAGCACCTCAGTGGGTAGAGGGGACCAGATATCACATACCATCCCCGGGTGACTGTGTTCTGCACCCAGGGCTGGAAACCATTGTACTCTACTGAAAGGTCTTTGGGGGCTTCGGGATGAAGGCGGGGTGGGGCATTGCTGAGTGATAAATACCAGTGTTGTGTAGGTGCCTCATGTCATTGGTGCTTGCATGGCAGCACACTGACAACTGCATAGCGTAAAAGGTGGAGCTCTTTGTGCACGTGCCTTGGTAAGGACTGGTCTGCAAAAGTGCTTGTGTCTAAGAGTGAGCTCCCTGTCTGTGCAGCAGCAGGAGCAGCCGCCGCAGCCCAAGAACACTTGGAGCCAAGTGTTCTCTGTTCTCTGGCCAACCCTTCTGTAGTACAAGCATGCTGATACAAGGCAGTCACTGTGGTTAAAGCCCTGGTCAGGGGTCAGAGCCCAGAACACAGTCTGCTGCACGCGTGCGAGAAGGAAACATTCGGCTGCATGCTGTCTGATGCGCTGAGTCCGCTGGGAGGAGACCTTATCTTGCCAGTGTTAGGACGATGGATTGAACCACGGCTGAACTGAGGGAGGGGCCCTGTGATATGGGGAGGGGACAGAAGAAACAGAGAGTTTTCCTGGAGGGACTAGAGATGTTTGAAGTGGGCAGCCTTGAAAAGTGGATAGACTGTTTTGGACTATAGGTGGATTCGTTTCGTTGTTGAGTGGTGAAATTGGGACTGGTAGGATGCCTGTGACTTAGCATTGTATGTTGGAAGAATTGTTGAATTACAGCCAGGCACAATGGCTCATGCCTGTGATCCCAGCACTTTGGGAGGCCGAGTAAAGCGGATCACGAGGTCAGGAGATCGAGACCATCCTGGGTAACATGGTGAAACCCCGTCTGTACTAAAAATGCAAAAAATTGGCTGGGCACAATGGCGGGCGCCTGTAGTCCCAGCTACTCAGGAGGCTGAGGCAGGAGAATGGTGTGAACCCCGGAGGCGGAGCTTGCAGTGAGCCGAGATCGCGCCACCGCACTCCAGCCTGGGCGACAGAGTGAGACTCCGTTTCAAAAAA
>NW_012117599.1:959517-961970 GCF_000951035.1 Colobus angolensis palliatus
CAGGATGGTCTGGATCTCCTGACCTCGTGATCCGCCCGTCTCGGCCTCCCAAAGTGCTGGGATTACAGGCTTGAGCCACCGCGCCCGGCCTATTGTGTATTTTAATTGTTTTAATTAGGTTTTAATTACACGATAAATACACAAATATAATCTCCTGTTTTTGTTTTTTAAAATTCTGTATATAAAGACAAAATCCCCTTTTAATAAGCCTTTTTAGCTTATTCCATATGGCTTATATAAACGGGAATGATATGTATGCTCAGTACAAATACAGAGCCACTCTTCTGAAACTCCTTTGTTACCTTACCTTCAGAGGGCAGTACAGCAGCACCAGCGTCCTTTCTGACATGTCGGAGCCCTTTAGGAGGAAGCTTGTACCCTGTGGAAAGAGTGAAAAATGGCTGGGCATGGTGTAATCCTGACACACCTGTAATCCTAGCACTTTGGGAGGCTGAGGCGGGAGGACTGCTTGAAGCTAGGAGTTCAAGACCAACCTGACCAACATAGTGAGACCCCGTCTCTATTTTCTAAAAATGTAGAAAGAGTGAAAAACCCAACCGAAACTGCCATGCTGCACTGACCACTTAGACACTCTACACACGGCAAAGAATAAAGCTGGATGACCTAACAGATTATAAGGGGGGCCCCCAAAGCATTAGAGGAACTAAATAATTAGACAAACATTCTTTTCACTTTTTAATAGGAACTATAGCGGTGTCTTTTGGAGCCCTCATTTACGGAAGGATGGTGAAGAATGAGGGGTTTGTCATCTTGTGTGGCAAGAAGCCTGTGTGTGGAAGGACCCTGAGGCTGGGATTAAGGGAATTGTGTCCAGCTCCCAGCTCTGGCATTTTACTAGCTGTGGATTCTTACACGAAAAGAATTCCCTTTACTTTTGTCATCTTGTCTCTCAAATTAGGTAGACTAGCATTTTATGGTGCACTTTGAAACTTCCAGAGTACTCGTATAGACATGATTATATTATTATAAAATTAAGAGAAGCAAAAGTACTTGAGAAGTAAAAGGAATTATTAATAATGAAGTATTTGTATTGGACTCACTCTTAGAAATGCAGCTCATTTGTAGACATGCTTCTTCATCTGTAAATGCAGCATTGTAATATATGTAATATACATGTACAAATATGATTTCACATGTGTTACAGGGAAGAAATGATTTCCCTCGGGGATGGAGACGTCAGGACCATGTGCCCCCTTCTGTCTATGAAACCTGGAGAATATTCTTATTTCAGTCCTCGGACCATGTCAATGTGGGCTGGCCCGGATCACTGGCGCTTTAGGCCTCGACGCAAACGTATGTAATTCTAGGTGGAATTTTAAGAAAAGAAGTAGTGTACGTGACCAGCCAGTCAGCAGTTAGCCAAGGAAGAGAAATGCCAGTCACAGCCCTGTTGTGTCTCTTAATAAGTCAAAGAAGCATACAGATGAGCCAGCCTCCTGGTTGATCAGTTTGCCTGGCCTGGGATGAAGGGACAGTGAAAATGGAAGCCTCTGAGTGAGAAGAGTGCGTAATGGAGTCAGGAGAACGGGGCTCCCAGCCTCACACTGCTCCCTAGTATACACATGACTTAACTCAGGGGCCATAGGTGGGCATGACCCCCGGGCACTGGAGGGCATACAGGTGCTACTACGCGTGCTGGCATTCTGTAGAACTCTGAAGGGCTGTGCTGACCTTATGTGTTTTGCAATGTCTTTTTGAAAGAAAGGGATAAGCATCTGTTCTATGTTTTGTTTTGCTTTTGAGACAGGGTCTCACACTGTCACCCAGGCTGAAGTGCAGTAGTAAATCATGGCTCACTGCAGCCTTGACCTCCCAGGCTTAAGCATCTTCCCACCTCAGCCTTCTGAATAGCTGGGACTGCAGGGGCATGCCAGCATGCTCCGTTAATTTTTAAATTTTCTGTAGTGACGGCATCCTACTTTGTTGCCTAGGCTGGTCTGGACTCCTGGCCTCAAGCGATCCTCCTGTCTTGGCCTCCCAAAGTGTTGGGATTGCAGGCGTGAGCCACTGCACCCGGCCAAGCATATGTTTCTGATGTGTTTTCTTAGCCACAACACAAATGATAAGTTTAGGATGAAAAGAGGGTGGTGATTGAGCACTCCTACCGTTGTGATGCTCAGACACGATGCCGCCTTGTGGTTTTGATAAGCCTTGATAAGGCTGTCAGCAGATCTTGTGAAATGAGTAAATAGGCCACAGAAGTGAAGTGCTGACATTTGTGTTCACTCTGCAGAAGATGCTCCCTCCCAATCAGAAAACAGAAAGAAGAGTACAAAGAAAGATTTTGAAATTGACTTTGAAGATGATATTGACTTTGATGTATATTTTAGAAAAACAAAGGTTTGTACTGGATTTATTAGGGTTGTACTTTCTTAAATTCTCTTCACACTTGTTTTTCCCTTTCAGATGTGATTTTTTTTTTTTTTTTTTTT
>NW_012117599.1:962715-963401 GCF_000951035.1 Colobus angolensis palliatus
TTAATTCTTAGAGCAAAGAGGTGGTTTCATTCTTCCTTGTTCCCTAAAGGCACTATTGAGAAATAGTCCTAAACTCAGTGGCAGAAAGAATCCAATTGAGAATAAAAAGAATAACGCTAGCAAAACACTTTTTACATAGAGCTATGACAGTGATGGTAGACTCATGCTGCCCAAGCCCTTCCCAGACTGCTTTAAAAAAGTGAGATGTTTTGCCCATTGTTAAAATGCCTAAAACACCTTTTAAAAAATAAAAATTATAGGCTGCCACTATTCTGACCAAGTCCACTTTGGAGAACCAGAGTTGGAGAGCTACCACCCTTCCTACAGATTTCCACTACGATGTCGACACTCTGGTCCAGCTTCACCTCAAACCAGGCACCAGGGTAAGCCCGTTTCTTGGTTCCTTTAAGCACGCAAGGTCTCAAGTGGCTGATAGTGTGACGGTGAGGCAGTGCCTTTGAGGTAGGGGAGAGTGTGAGGAGGGGTTGTGTTAGCCAAGGGGTGTTGCCAGGAAATCAGATAGATAAGGCAAAGAAAGCTAAAAGGAAAGGCTTGTATGATGGATACACAGTAAACACTCGGAAATAGTTTACCTGGCAAGAATGCTGGAAACTGAAGCCTCCATGCTGAAATTTAGGGGGCAGTGGGTGTAGTTTTTTGGTGAAGTTTCAACAATTTTTTAGTTA
>NW_012117599.1:964416-968603 GCF_000951035.1 Colobus angolensis palliatus
AAAAAAAAAAAAAAAAAAAAATTGCTTTCTGCATTTACTCTTTCCTTTAGTTACTTAAGATGGCCCAGGGCCGAAGGGCAGAGACTGAGCATTATGAAGAAATTGAAGACTATGATTACAACAACCCTAACGACACCTCCAACTTCTGCCCTGGATTACAGGTGAAGGGGGAAAGGGGCTCTGTCCTCTCTTCTAAGCCAGGGAGTCATTTTTCTCTGCTTCCCATGTCCCCGCTTTATGTGGTGGGAGACTGTTGGAAATTTTGAATCCAATAGAGATTTTCTGGGTGAAGAGTCTGCCTTCCACCCAGTGCTGGGAGCTGAGCAGAGTTGAGGAAACAGCCTCACCCTTGGCCTGCCTTACCTCACATCCTACATGCAGGAAGCAAATGGCCACACTCGAGTGAATGTGTCCACATGTGAATGAGCGCTTAGCCTCTGCTACAAAGTACTAATATTGGCTGTTGTGGGATTTCAAAGGAATATAAACACTTTGTCCTCTTACGAGCTAGTATTTTGGCCAGGTAGACAAAACGCATAGACATGTGAAGGTGGTGTGATCTGGTGTGGCAAAAAATAAGTCTTCGGGGTGTATCTCCGACGACCAGGTTTCTAGCTCTGAATGTAGTTCTCATATTGCAAGCTTGTTGTGAACTTGTACAAGCCATCCCCGATCTTTAGATCATGGTTGAAACTAAAGAATTTCCATATCCCTTCTCTGAGTCTACTGATGAGATGGCTGATACAGGTAACAGAAACTGGAAAAATAGGCTTCATCTGTGCCCCTGTATGTGGAAAGGGGGAAAAGAACTGGAAAAAAAATTTATTCACCTTATATTCTTACTCGGAAGAGAGTTAGGCTGTTATATTTTAGTGAAAATCCAGACTGACCTTTTGACCAGTGCTTCTCAAACTTTAGCTTATATACAGATCACCCAGGGAGCCTATTTAAAGACTGACTTCTGACCTGCGTCCCCCAACCCCACCCCCTGCCCCTAGATACTGATACATCCACTCTGGATGTGATCCCGAAAATGACTTTCTCGCTTGTTTCTGGGTGGTGCCCCTGCTGCTGACCGGACGGCCCCAGGAATCTCCTGTGCTTTCCTTGGGTGATATGTGCAGGTCATATCTCCGGTGTTTGAGGAATGTGTTCTGTAAAATGAAATCCTAAATCAGTTAGAAGCTGAAGGGGGGACATAGTGGCAATTGTGATTATTGAATTCCTTTAACTCCCACTCGAAGGGTCTTAGGTTGATAACAGACACCTCTCTAACAGGGTTTATGTAAAACAGGATGACAGCTAGGGGCACCGAGAAGCTCATCACGGTGTAACTCACTCAGTGAACTATCAGATGGTCTCTTCTTGCTTCCTAAACACGGAGTCTATTTCAAGGGTGTTTCTAAGCTCCTCTGGCAGCTTCCACCAAACTCAAAGAGCTGTTTCTTGCCCAGGCTGCTGACAGTGATGATGAAGATTCTGATGACTTACTCGTGGGACCAGTTGGGAACTCTGACCTCTCACCTTCTCCTTGCCATCCACCTAAGATGGCACAACAGAATGGAGACACTCCGGAAGCCCAAGGATTAGACATCACAACATATGGGGAGTCAAACCTGGTAGCTGAGCCTCAGAAGGTACGGATGACACGGCAGAGAATTACACTGTTTGCCTGAAGTCTGTGTAATTGCCTCTTGCATGAGAGTCATGGCAGTCTGAGCTTGTTTTCTTCTCAATTTTAACCTGTTGCTCCGAGTTTTAAATAGGGTTGTGAGAGTGAGCTGATGCTAATTAGGTTGTGTGGAACTGACCATCTCTGACCATCTCTCCAAAGACCTTGAAAAGACAACCTGGGAGGAACTGGTCACCCAAATAAGG
Source organism: Colobus angolensis palliatus (assembly GCF_000951035.1). Taxonomy (NCBI): domain Eukaryota; kingdom Metazoa; phylum Chordata; class Mammalia; order Primates; family Cercopithecidae; genus Colobus; species Colobus angolensis. Next base: position 966,295 of record NW_012117599.1, read on the forward strand.
CATATGAATGAAGGCTGCAGGCAGAGAATATAAATTTATATGCTAATTCAGCAAGGCTAGCTAACTGTGTGGCTCTGAAAAATCTTGGCCAAATTCAGTTTGTATTAAACTATCATGCGTTAAACATTTATTTCTTCCATACCAGCTGGAAGGCTTTATGCTTGCCTTAGTATTTGATTCACTTATCTCTTTTACACTCTGGAATTCCAGTTAGCCTTAATGCAGACTGCAGTTGATTGAAAAGAAATTAGATTTGATATGAGGGATTCTATTTTAGTGTCCAAAGAGAGCTCTGGGCCGGGCTCGGTGGCTCACGCCTGTAATCCCAGCACTTGGGGAGGCCAAGATGGGTGGATCACCTGAGGTCAAGAGTTTGAGGCCACGCGCAGTGGCTCACGCCTGTAATCCCAGCACTTGGGGAGGCCAAGGCGGGCGGATCACAAGGTCAGGAGTTCGAGACCAGCCTGGCCAACATGGTGAAACCCCGTCTCTAATAAAAATACAAAAATTAGCTGGGTGTGGTGGCAGGTGCCTGTAATCCCAGCTACTCTGGAGGCTGAGGCAGGAGAATCATTTGAACCCGGGAGGCAGAGGTTGCAGTCAGCCGAGATCGTGCCATTGCACTTCAGCCTGGGCAACAGGGTGAGACTCAATCCCAAAAAAAAAAAAAAAAAAAAAGTTTGAGACCAGCATGGCCAAAATGGTGAAACACCATCTCTACTAAACATAAAAAATTAGTGGGTACCTGTAATCCCAGCTCCTTGGGAGGCTGAGGCTGGAGAATCACTTGAACCCAGGAGGCGGAGGTTGCAGTAAGCTGAGATTGCACCACTGCAATCCAGCCTGGGTGACAAGAGCGAAACTCCATCTCAGAAAAAAACAAAAACAAAACAAGAAAACCAATAACAACAACAAAAAACAGAGATTTCTGTAGCTCCTTGGTTGAAATTGGATTCCTTCTTTAGTTGAACTCCAGACCTTTGTTTTTACAATGGATTAATGGTAAAAGTTTCTTTCTTCTACTTAGTTTTACTCTGTCATATACCTATTTCAGGTGAATAAAATTGAAATTCACTATGCCAAGACTGCCAAAAAGATGGACATGAAGAAGCTGAAGCAGAGCATGTGGAGTCTGCTGACAGTGCTCTCCGGAAAGGAGGCAGATGCAGAGGTCAGATGCTCTGCCTGTTCTGTAGGTGCCCAGCATGCGGGAGGGGAGTGGTTGATGTCTACAGCCGAAGACACCTCGATTTGGGCAATGCCTCCAAGGCAGAAATGTTCATTCAAAAATACAGAGAGCTGGGCATGGTGACTCACGCGTGTGATCCCAGCACTTGGGGAGGTTGAAGTGGGAGGATCACTTGAGCCCAGGAGTTTGAGGTTACAGTGAGCTATGATACGATCGTACCACTCCACTCCAGTCTGGGCAACAGAGAGAGATCCTTGAAAAACAAAACAAAAATACAAGGAAGACATCATGCCTCTAAGAGAGAAATGAACCAAGTGTACAAGCAGGCAGATCACACAGACTGTGATACAAATAGCAGACTAGTGTGTAAGGCATGATTCAGCCTTGCTGGTAATAAAAAAAGACAAGTGAAGCAATCCTGATGCTACTGTAAAACAGCAGCAGGTTTAGTAATTCAACTGTTTTCCATTAGTGAGGAGGGAAATTTGGAGTCCTTATTCACTGCTGGTACAGTTTAAGTTGCTATATGCTATGAAATGTTTAAACCCTTTGATCTAATAATTCTGATTTCAGGAATGTATTCTCAGTAGGAAGATAGTGGAAAAATCATTATTATCCTGTCAGATTCTGCTTCTCCTTCAGAACAAGTTGAAACCTTGATTAACTTGGTCCACCTCAATGAAAGGAAGTATCAGTTAATTAGAATGCTTCCCTCTTTCTGACTCCTTCTTCTCAGGTTATATTCTGAGTTTAGACCTTTTGTAGCTGAGAAATGAAAACTGGTAAGTTGATTGAGGGCTCTAGGCTGGATATCAGAGAAAGCTTCAGTCATATTTATAAAGTTTTATCAGCTAGAACAGAATGGGATGCAAGTGTGTGTCTTTGTCTTAAGTGGAAAGTTTGACTTTACTTTTCAATATGAATTTTGTGCTGCCCTTAGCAGTGCAGTCCAGTTGAAGCTACAAGTAATCATGGCTTTGGCTGGGCACAGTGGCTTACGCCTGTAATCCCAGCACTTTGGGAGGCCAAGGTGGGTGGATCATGAGGTCAGGCGTTCAAAACCAGCCTGGCCAACATGGTGAAACCCCGTCTCTACTAAAAAAAAAAAAAAAACAAAAAA
>NW_012117599.1:969277-974658 GCF_000951035.1 Colobus angolensis palliatus
TTTTGTATTTTTAATGCAGACAGGGTTTCACCGTGTTAGCCAGGATGGTCTCGATCTCCTGACCTCGTGATCCACCCGCCTCGGCCTCTCGAAGTGCTGGGATTACAGGCGTGAGCCACTGTGCCCGTCCTTTTGTTGCTCTTTCAAAAGTGCACTAGCCCTAACTGTCCGACCTGTAAATGTGCTTCTGTTAGGCAAACCACAGGGAAGCTGGAAAAGAAGGGGCCCTGGCAGAAGTGGCTGACAAGAAGATGCTCAGTGAGCTCACAAAGGACCTGCAGAGGAGGTGCGGGCTGGCAGGCATGGGGCTTTGTGGGGGCTCACCTACTCTCCTCTGAGCTGTCCGGGTGGTGGGCCCTCCACACACACACACACAGCCTGTTTCCTATGACCCTTGCAGTGGCTGTTCTGTTTTCTCTCTGTGTTGATAGATAAGTTAATACAGACCAACTTTAAAAAAGGTGTTTTTCTGTGCCAGTGGTCAGAGTGTAACAGGAGATATTTTATCTCAAATAAGAAACTAGAAAAATCTGCTTATAAAATGCATCTGAAAGATTTGTCTCTCATCAGTTTAGTCATTGCTTGTGTGACTTATTCATACTTGATGAATGAGCCTTTGTTCTAACAGTTGCAGTGACCTAAATACTTGCCCCTTTCTTTCCAGCCTGCCCCCTGTCATGGCTCAGAACCTCTCCATACCTCTGGCTTTTGCCTGTCTCCTACATTTAGCCAATGAAAAGGTAGGTAATTAAGGTAAGCATGGGAGTATTAGAGTATTCCCTGTTTATGTCAAGTCATTTAGCTTTTTATTTGATCTTGCATGGGCTACCATAGGATTTCTGAAATACCGTGACTCATGTGGTACCTTCAACCCAAATGATTAGCCAGGCACCTAGAAGTAACTTAGGAAAAACCCATCAGGTTCGATTAGCAATGAAAATAGCACAGAGGACCCAAATGGTAAGATTTTAGATGACGGAAGTGTGATCGGTAAGTTCCCCAACCTCAGAACACAACATGCTTTTACTTCACTGGGTGTCAAAGACTTTAAAGGCCAAAGCCTGGTTCTACCAAAGTCAAGACATATGGGAGACCTGGCAGAGGAAAGAGGAGAGAGATGAGGATGGAAAGAAAACAGTTGCAGAAAGAGAAGAGTACGTTTGGGCGTCGCTAAACACTTGGTGTCCATTAGGGTCCCCAGCCAGCTGATGACAGTGCAGCCTTTGGCACCTGCAGTAGAGGCTATGGGCTGGGCCACGGCGTGTGCGGCAAGCGCCACCCTGGGGCTGGGGCACCGTGGCCATGGTGTGCACCACCACTGTCAGCTCCCCAGGAGGAGGGGCGGGCACGAGCGTGCAGGTACTGTCTGAATGCCGAAGTGCGGTTTTAGTGGGTGATTATGGGAATGGAATGGTAGCAAAAATGGGGTGCTGGTGGAAGCAGCCAGGATTTCCTGCATGCCAACATGTGACCTCTGGCCTCCTAGTGAAATCAGGAGCAGTGAGGACTGGCTCCATTTTCCAGGTCTCACTCTGTTTCGGAGAGAGGTTGCCCTGGCCTGTGTGGCACAGCCATCAGCCAATCCCAGTGACCTACCACTGGAAGTCAGAGACCAGTTTTTCTCTTGTCAATACCTTGCTTAGCTCACAACCTCATGAAGAAGAAGAAACTGTCCAGTTAGCAGAAGCTAGTTTTGATTCTGGGTGGGGAACAGGTGCAGAAGAGCCACTGGGCCAGGACCAAGTGCTGTATGTCTCCGACAACTGTACTGACCACTGGGCTCATAACCACCAGTCTGGGTGTTCAAACCTGAGGCCTAAACAAAAGAGCCCAGTGTAGTTCCCAAGAAGGAAGGATTGTACATCAGAGCCCTTGGGAATGGTTTTAACCCAGGAATGCTGAACTTGCATGGCTGCTGTTGGGGGGCAGTAAGACGATGACCGGTGACTGTGGAGAGAGGACGTGCCCCATTCACAAGCCTGTGAAGGCAGACATGCCCGTAGTTATAGGAGGTGGTAGTTCCTATACCTGACACATCCTAAGGTATCTGATGTCACATGCAAACTATGTGAAGAGAGAATGACTAAGAAAATAAAAAATTAAAAAATATACTATTATCATTGTTCTGACAAATTCACAAGTGGCTCTGCTGAGGATACACCATCTGAGGTGGGTGGTGTGCAGGCCATCCATCTGTCTGACTTGAGAAGTGTTGGGGGAGGCCTGGAATCTCATTTGCACACCATCTTGGTGGGAATAGGTGCTGGTGACTCTCCCACATGGGTGCTGGTCTCCTAGCACACCAGGCTCCTAGGCTGGCCTCCAAAGCTCAGAAACTTTCTGAGTCCATTTTAGGAGTGTTAACTGCCTTCGCTCATCAGCCCCAGCCTGAAGGTCAGAGTGCTTCTCTGGGCTGTGTGTCTCCACAGAAACCTGCCTTGAGAGAGCGACTTCATGGCCCTCACTTGTTTCTTAAGGAGTCAGGCCAGGACAACGCTGCTAAGATACATTAGTGACTCTGCGGCTTCGCTGAGGTCGTTTTCACTGAGGCCGTGCTGCTCCGACCTCAGCTCTGCACCCCTGCTCTCAGTGGCAGTGCAGCCTCGTTCATTTTGCTGTGAGCAAGTCTTGTTTTAAGGGTCCCGGAGCTCTTGGGGTTTGAAGAATGACTTGGTGAGGCTGAGCGCCAAGGCCATTGCTGGGGCCTGGCTTTGGGTTGTTTGAGAAAATGGGGTTGGAACATTGGCCACAACAGTTACTGTGGTAATCTACAGGGATCTGTGATAACTCGGAGCTTAGAGCCACCAAGAGAAATATTCTCAACACTTCACAGCAGAACTTCACCTCCTCTTGGACTTCTTTCTCTCCTCCTTTCACTCCTGTCTGGAGTCTGTTCCCCCACCACTGTGATAACAATCTCCCCTCACATAGCCAGGCAGTGTGTGGGGCTTAGGAGCCGGTGATGGGCGTGAGGCCCTCTGCCTTCATGGCTCTAAATGCCAGCAGTGTGCAGCCTCCAGAACCTGAGCTGCAGAAAACCTGCGAGGTATGACTTGAGCGCTCCGTCTTTAATGGCAAGGAAAGGTGCAAGTGGCTGTTGAGCCCTGGCACATCCCATCTGCCTCCAGTGCAGAGTCAGGGCAGGCTGGTTGTGGTGAAGTTCGTCGGGAAAGGCGTCTCACGGCTGCTTAGTCCTGAGGGAAACACTGCCTGGGGTTGGGGAGGAGCTGGGAGGGAGGTAGGCAAAGGCCTGTGCAGAGACTGGCAGGAGGGCACTGCTGTGAGGAACTAATGGAGGGATGGGGCAGTGGGGCAGTTGGGGGTGCCTGGAGGAGGTGTGCATGGACGGGTTAATACTGTAGTGCCCCTGTTTCCACAATTTCACTTTCCATGGTTTCAGTTACCCACAGTCACCCATGGTCTGAAAATACTAAGTGGAAATCCAGAAATAAAGAGTTCATAAGTTTTAAGTTGCAACTGTTCTGAATAGTGTGATGAAATGTCACAGTGTCCCGCTCCATCCTGCCCCAGATCTGAACTGTCCCTGTGTCCACCGGATCCACACTGCAGACACGGCTCTCCCATTAGTCACTTGGCAGCCATCTCGGTTCCCAGGTCAACTGTTGCGGTACTGCAGTGCTTATGTTCCACTCCCTCTTACTTGACTTAATTTTTCTATTTTATTATTAGTTATTGTTAATCTCTTACTGTGCCTAATTTATAAACTAAACTTGATCATAGGTGTATGTGTATAGGAAAAATGAGGTATGTTTGTGTATACATATACATAAAAATCATGCGTTGTATTTGATTTGGTACTATATGGGTTCAGGCATCCACCAGGGACCTTGGAACATCCCTCGAGGATAAGGGGGGACGAATGACTGTATGTATGTGTTGTGGTTCCTAATGACCTCCCTTCTGCCTCCATGAGCATCTTCAGGGCAGACAGCTCAGCTCTTAGGCCCTTTATAGGGGGTGGGTTGCAGGAACCAGAGCCAGGGAAGGCTTGCTTTTTGCTTTTTTACCTGAGTCATTTTGTTGTAACAAGGATTGGGAATCAGTTTTTTCATGCAAGTTATACTTGCTATGAAACAGTTTTTCTTATAATCATGGGACAGACTTTCTTCTTGTAGTCACTATCTTGTAACTGTGATTGGAATTGATGATTCTTTTATTCTCAGTATACCAAAGTCCATGCATGTTTTGGTCTTGCCTCAGAATCTAAAGCTGGAAGGAACAGAGGACCTCTCTGACGTTCTTGTGAGGCAAGGAGATTGAGTTCGCTGTGGAGAAGTCAGGAGGCCCGTCACTTACTCAGCTGCTGGGACATCCCCAGTCTGGGTGGAAGAAGATGCCATGGGCTTCTACCCAGGCTGTAGCCAACTACCAGCGTGCCTGTTTATTTGTTGCTCTTTCCTTCTCTCCGTCACAGTCTGGGAGCCAGTGCCCTGAAGCTCTGTGCTTGACTGATGAAACCTTGCTGCCCTATGGTGACCATCTAGGAGAGGGGAGGGCAGAGCGGGTGAGGGTACTGCTCTGGATTGAGAAAACCTGTATCCGTTCTTCGTATCAGTGTAAGTTTTAGTCTCCTAAGTTGATCTGTTACTTTCCAAACTCTACTCTTGTAGAAAATTTTCCAATGGGCACTGAAAGTTGCCCTTGAAGAACTTCCTAATCCATGTACATGAAATACACCATATGTACACTTATAAATGTATATAGAATGCTCAAAAATAAAATTCTTAATAATATAACTGGCAAGATATTTGAGTGTCCGCTAGATGAGTATCAGACCTAGTCCTTACCCTTGAAGGGGTGCAGGCCTGGTAGTTACCCGGGACACCCACACGTCAATATAAGGCAGAAGACGCCAAGATGGTTTGCCTCGGAGGAGAATGGAAGAGAGAGAACACTGGCTGGACATTGAGATCGCAAGATTGGGTCCTGCTTAAATCCCAGGATTCTGCTGGAGGGAGCCGGCAGTGATTCTTGTCCCTTCTGTACATTGCTTCGTGTAGTGTTCTCAGCATCCCTAGGAGGAACTTACTATTGTGACTCTCATGTTGCAGAGGAGGAAACAGACACCCGAGGTAGAGTAACTTGCATAAGGGCAGCCGGCTGACTGTCAGGGGTGGGCTGAGCCTGGTAATCTGCCTCCAGAGTCTGCTCTCAGCCACTGTGCTCTGTGCTACCTGGGTGGGTCATACAGGCTCGGCAGTGGGTGGAGAGCAGTACTCAGGTTTGTCCGTCTCCACAGAATGCAGCACACACAAATGTACAAGTTCTTCCCCTACCCTCAGAGAAATAGGGGAATTAACTTCGCTTGCAATTTGAAACAATTTTTTTTGTTGTTTTTGTTTTGTTTTTGTTTTTTTTTT
>NW_012117599.1:975213-975570 GCF_000951035.1 Colobus angolensis palliatus
CATGAGCCACCGCGTCCAGCGTTGAAACAATGTTATAGATGTTGATCCAAGTAGTTCTGTTACTGGCTGGTCCTGGATCTCTGCCAGAACATCCGTCATCATTGAGTGGCTAAATAGAGATCTTGGATATAGGCCAGAAGCAGTGAAGTATATAATTAATTGGCAATTGCTCTTGATAATAACTTCTTAGCCAGAAACCACACAAAACAAAAATAATCCCCTCCCCACAGGAATATGCTTTCCAAATTGTGTCCAAAACATTCCCTGCTCTGTTGTACTGAGAGGGGTTAGAGACTTAGCTGTCACACCATGGAACTCTTAAAGAGCATGCTTTAGAAAGAGCAGTGGTGCTGCAGG
>NW_012117599.1:976095-979763 GCF_000951035.1 Colobus angolensis palliatus
CTACAGGCGCCCGCCACCTCGCCCGGCTAGTTTTTTGTATTTTTTAGTAGAGACGGGGTTTCACCGTGTTAGCCAGGCTGGTCTCGATCTCCTGACCTCGTGATCCGCCCGTCTCGGCCTCCCAAAGTGCTGGGATTACAGGCTTGAGCCACCGTGCCCGGCCTAAGTCATTTTGTTATAGCAGCCCAAATTGACTAAGACAGTGGGTATGCAAGATAAGTTTATTTTATATAAAATACTTTGGAAAGTAGGTATTCCAGGACTGGTGTGACGGTTCCGTGAAATTATGAGAGACCGGGGATCCTTCCAGCTCATCCTTCTGTTTCGGTGTGGCTGCTGGAATCCAGCCATCACATCCATAGTCTAAGCAGCAGGATGAAGGACTGGGGGGTAAGAGAACTGCTGCCCCCTGTTAAATCGGTTTCCTGGGGGTTGATATGAATATTTGCCACCTCGGGATGCCACAAAGGTCCCCACCAGCAAGAAGGCTCCCACCAGATGTGGACTCAATCTGGGACTTTGCAGCCTCCATAACTGTAACAAATTCCTTTGTCAATGACCCAGTTTCAGGTATTCTGTTGTAGGTAACAGAAAACAAACTAATACAAGTGGTAATGTGTCCAGCTAAAACTGGGTTTTGTTAAGGTTAAAAGAAAATTTGAGGTAGCCAGCAGTATCTGCCTCAGATGCTGAGAAACCTCCTGAGACAAGAGCACGTACCATGTCCATAACTGAAGTTTTAACATTCTCTGCCAAACAGAACCGAATTGAAGGGCAGGAGAATTTGCAAGATAGAATTGTGGGGCCCTGAGAGAGAATCCATCCAAAGGAAAAGGGAACCAGGCATTACAAACTGAATTGAACCAGGATGACAGATGTCTGAAGGGGGTTTGTAGTTCCCAGTAAAGTATGGTACAGCTAGGTGCACTTCCCTGGCTGGACCACCCTATAGTGTATGATCCCCCTGGGGAGCAAGAGGCTGCAGGTAACACTTTGGTGCCCTAGCAATTCTGCTGTGGTACAACTATAATGGATCACAGGCAGAGTGGGGCGTTGTTCCCCTTCTTAGCACAGGACACTGGGCCATTTCAACACCACAAGGATTTGCAGCATCTGTGGCAACCAGTTTGGTGTCCTGGAGCAAGGAAAGGAACCGTTGATGGTGGCTGAAGCCAACCTGCTCAGCACTGAGGCAGCAAGCCATCATCTAGGTCTGCGAGCAGCATTCTCAGTTTTGAGGTTCATTTAAAAATGTTTTTGGGGGGAAGTGGGTATCATTCATGGGTACCAAAAGAAAAAAAATGAATAAGACCTACTATTTGATAGCTCAATAGGGTGACTATAGTCAATAATAAAAATCATCTATTTTAAAACAGAATGTAATTGGAAAGAGTAAACGCCTGAAGGGATGGACACCCCCCCGTTCTCTGTGATGTGCATGCCTGTGTCAGAACATCTCATGTACCCCTTAAATATATGCACCTCCTATGTACCCACAATTTTAAAAATAATAAAATGAAAAAAAGATGGTCTTTATTTTGCCTTCCATTTTTTTTGAGACAGAGTCTCGCTCTGTCGTCTAGGCTGGAGTGCAGTGGTGCAATCTTGGCTCACTGTAAGCTCCTCCTCCCAGGTTCACGCCATTCTCCTGCCTCAGCCTCCCAAGTAGCTGGGATTACAGGCACCCGCCACCACGCCTGGGTATTTTTTTTTTTGTTTTTTGTATTTTTGGTAGAGACAGGGTTTCACTGTGTTAGCCAGGATGGTCTCGATCTCCTGACCTCGTGATCTGCCCACCTCAGCCTCCCAGAGTGCTGGGATTACAGGCCACCTTCATCTTTGAAGAATAGCTTTACTGGATGTAGAACGCTTGGTTGGTAGTTTTTTCCTTTGGCATTTGACTGTCTTCCAATGTCTTCTGGCTTCCATAGTTTCTGAAGAAAGGTCGGCATATACTCTTACGACTATTCCTTTGTTTGTAATTGCTGTTTTTTTTTTTCTCAGACTGCTTTCAAGACCTTTTCTATATCTTTGGCTTTCATCAGTTTATCACATATCTAGGAGTAATTCTCTTTGTGTTTATTTACTTAGGATTTCTTGAGCTTCTTAGATCAGAAAATTAATACAGTGAGTTCTCATGGTAGCCATGTTCTATAAAGTCTCCGCAAGCACAGAATTCGCAAATGCTGAGCCACTGCTCCTAGGTGAGATACAGGGTTAGCTTCCTGTGAGCCTCTGGTCAAAACATTTTCATCAGCTGGTTAACACATAACCTCGTTTTATGTCTGCTCCTATTTAAAGACATTTAATGTATCTTACAAATTATAGGCAGTATTTATTAAAACAAAACACTAGCCAAGAAAGGTTTAACATTTTCCTGACCATGGGTAACATGACTGTACATTTATTTGGCTTCTATCCTCACAAGAGTACTGTCCACTAAAAAAAAAAAAAAACTCGTCTCATGAATCCACGAATTTAGCTGCTTTTTCATTCCATCCCATAGCGACATCACACACTGTAGATGTCATAATACTTTAGCATTTTCTAGAATGGCTTCATGTAGTATAGACTGGTGAATTTCCTCCTTTCTATGTACTGTACTGTTGGCTCATGAACTTTGAACTCATAGCTAACAGCACTGTGAATCATGCCTGAATGAAGCTTATGTAACACACATTTCATCACAGCCTTCTTGCACTTAGCAGTACTTAAATGGGTGATCTACCCACCTCAGCCTCCCAAAGTGCTGGGATTACAGGCGTGAGCCACTGCTCCTGGCCTGGACTACTTCATATTACCCCACAGATTTTGGAGTTTCTATTTTTGCATGTATGTGACAACTTTATTGAGGTATTATTCATATAGCGTACAATTCACCCATTTAAAGCCAGCACTTCAGCAGTACACTCAGGAGCCACTTCAAACAGTAAAGTCACCAACAAAATGCACCAGAATGGCCGGGCACAGCAACTCACACCTGTCATCCCAACACTTTTGGAGGCCGAGGTGAGCAGATAGCTTCAGCCCAGGAGTTCAAGACCAGCCTGGGCAACACGGCAAAACCCTGTCTCTACAAAAAAATACAAAAATTTTCCAGGTGTGATGTTGTGTGCCTGTAGTCCCAGCTACTCACAGGGCTGAGGCGGGAGAATCATTTGAGCCCAGGAGGTCAAGGCTGCAGTGAGCCATGGTCACACCACTACACTCCAGCCTGGGTGACAGAGTGAGACCTCATCTCAACAAACAAAAAAACACCAAAATGTGAAAAAGATGGCACTAAAGAGACCCCAAAAGGCCACTTGTTTACAGTATGAGAGCTGAAACAAGAAGGCAGAGTGTCTCCCTGTTCAGCCTCAGATGGGAATATGTGTGTTGGGCAACTAAAGTTCTCGCCACTCTACACACATTCACAAATAACTGAAATGGCTGTGAGTTGATTTGGGGGTTACAAATTTTAGCAAATAGGTGAATTTGCAAATATGGAACCCATGAATAATGAGGATCAACTATTTTCCACCAAATTTTGGAAGATTTCAGCCATTACTAGTATTTTTTTCTACCTCTTGCTACCCTCTCCTGCTGTTCAGTTACATGTATACTGTACTACTTCATTTTTAAAAATTTAATTTAATTTAATTTAATTTAATTTTTTTTTTTTTTTTTTG
>NW_012117599.1:984553-986604 GCF_000951035.1 Colobus angolensis palliatus
TTCCACAATGGTTGAACTAGTTTACAATCCCACCAACACTGTAAAAGTGTCCCTATTTCTCCACATCCTCTCCAGCACCTGTTGTTTCCTGACTTTTTAATGATCACCATTCTAACTGGTGTGAGATGGGATCTCACTGTGATTTTGATTTGCATTTCTCTGATGGCGAGTGATGATGAGCATTTTTTCATGTGTCTGTTGGCTGCAAAAATGTCTTCTTTTGAGAAGTGTCTCAAAAGAGAAATTTCAACATGAGGTACCCCTCATCTCAGAGGGGTACCCGGCCGTGTGGGGTGTCAGTCTGCCCCTAGTGGGGGGTGCCTCCCAGTTAGGCTACTCGGGGGTCAGGGACCCACTTGAGGAGGCAGTCTGTCCGTTCTCAGATCTCCAACTCCGTGCTGGAAGAACCAGTACTCTCTTCAAAGCTGTCAGTCAGGGACATTTAAGTCTGCAGAGGTTTCTGTTGCCTGTTGTTCAGCTATGCCCTGCCCCCAGAGGTGGAGTCTACAGAGGCAGGCAGGCCTCCTTGAGCTGCGGTGGGCTCCACCTAGTTCAAGCTTCCCAGCCGCTTTGTTTACCTACTCAAGCCTCAGCAATGGCAGACGCCCTTGCCCCAGCCTCACTGCTGCCTTGCAGTTCAGACTGCTGTGCTAGCAATGAGCGAAGCTCCATGGGCGTGGGACCCTCCGAGCCAGGTGCAGGATATAATCTCCTGGTGTGCCCTTTGCTAAGACCATTGGAAAAGTGCAGTATTAGGGTGGGAGTGACCCGATTTTCCAGGTACCCTCTGTCACAGATTCCCTTGGCTAGGAAAGTGAATTCCCTGAACTCTTGCACTTCCTGGGTGAGGTGAGGCCTTGCCCTGCTTCAGCTCATGCTCGGTGGTCTGCACCCACTGTCCTGCACCCGCTGTCTGACAAGCCCCAGTGAGATGAAACCGGTACCTCAGTTGCAAATGCAGAAATCACCCGTCTTCTACATCGCTCACACTGAGAGCTGTAAACTGGAGCTGTTCCTATTCGGCCATCTTGGAACCCCCCCCTCATGTTGAAATTTGATCCCTGGTGTTGGAGGTGGGGCCTGGTGGGAGGTGTTTGGGCCATGGGGTCAGATTCTTCATGAATGGTTTGGTGCCATCATTGCAGTAATGAGTGAGTGAGTTCCCATGAGAGCTGGTTGTTAAAAGAGCCTAGCGCCTCCCTTCTCTCTCTCCTGCTTCTGTGCTGGTGCCATGTGATCTCTGCACACACCAGCTCCCCTTCACCTTCCACCATGAGTGGAAGCAGCCTGAGTCCTCACCAGACGCAGGTGCTGGCACCATGCTTCCTTCACAGCTGGCAGAAATGCGAGCCAAGTAAACCTCTTTCCTTTATAAGTTACCCAGATGTTCCTTTATAGCACACAAATGACTGATACATACAGACAGACCACATTTTGTTTATCTGTTCATTAGTTGCTGAACTTGAGTTGTTTCTACGTTTTGGCTATTGCAAACAATGCTGCTATAAAATTAATGCACAAATTGTGTGGATTTTTTTTTTCAGTTCTTTTGTATACATCATTGGGAACGGAATGTTCAGGTCATGTGGTAACTAAGTTTAATCTTCTGAAGAATTGCTAAGCTATTTTTGAAAGCAGTTGCCCCCTTTTACATTCCTACCAGAAGTTCCCAGTGTCACCACATCCTCGCCAACACTTGCTACTGTCCACATTTTTTTCCTTTTTTTTTTCATGGCCATCCTAGTAAGTGTGAAGTGGCATCTCATTACGGTTTTGATATGCATTTCCCTGAAGACTAACATATACTCATTTTTCTTTCATCTTTTTCTTTCTGTTGTTCAGATTAGATAATTTCCATCAGTTTCTCTTCAAGTTCACTGATTTCTTTCTCTGCCATCTTCAATCTGCTCTTGAGCTCTGATTTGTTTGAAGATCTGTGTCCCCAACAAAATTCATGTGTTCAAACCTAATCCCCAATGCAATAGTATTAAGTGGTGGGGTCTTGGCTGGGCGCGGTGGCTCAAGCCTGTAATCCCAGCACTTTGGGAGGC
>NW_012117599.1:987559-1003790 GCF_000951035.1 Colobus angolensis palliatus
TTTTTTTTTTTTTTTTAATTTGGAGACAGGGTCTCACTCTGTCAGCCAGGTTGGAGTGCAACGGTGTGACCATAGCTCATCCAACTCCTGGGCCCCAGCAGTACTCCTGCCTCAGTCTCCCTAGGAGCGACAGGAAGTAGGACTACAGGCATAAGCCACCACACCTGACTAATTCTTTTTTGTAGAAACAGGGTTTCAGTATGTTGCCCAGGCTGGTCTTGAGCTCCTAGGCTCAAGGGATCCTCCTGCCTTGACCTCCCAACATCCTGGAATTACAGGCATGAGCCACCCTGCCCAGCCTAGGATATCTATCTATCTATCTATCTATCTATCTATCTATCTATCTATCTATTTTTCTAAGACAGATTCTGATTCTGTCACCCAGGTCAGAGTGCAGCGGCATGATCTTGACTCACTGCAACCTCTGCCTCCCAGGTTCAAGCGATTCTCCTGCCTCAGCCTCCTAAGAAGCTGTGATGACGGGCGTGCACCACCACACCTGGCTAGTCTTTGTATTTTTAGTAGAGATGGGATTTTGCCGTGTCGGCCAGGCTGGTCTCAAACTCCCCACCTCAGACGATCTGCTCACCTCAGCCTCCCAAAGTGCCGGGATTACATTTTTATTGTTTTTATTTTTATTTTGAGATTCTCCATTTCCTCATTTATTGTATATTTCCCTTCAATTATTGAAACGTATTTGTAATAGCTACTCGGAAGTCTCTGCTAAATCAAACATCTGGGCCCACATAGCATCCTTCATATCCCTCAGTGTAGTCATTGATATCTGTTCTTTGAGTGACCCGCTATTGCTTTAAGCCTGATCCCACAGGTCTTTCCTCTGCCTGCCAAATTTGGAGGGTAGCCAAGTATCTGGGCAGACGTGGGGTTCATCGTGGCTGTGACTTCCTTGCTTCTAGGGGTTCCCCTGATTTCCAGCCGCTCTGCCTGCTGTGCGCTGTGTCCTTAGCTTCAGCTTTTTGAAACCCAAGATGCCTGTGTTTGAGGCAAGGACCCACGTCAGACCCACAGCTCTTGTTCTGCGTAGCTGTCTCTCAAGAGAAGACTCTCTCAGCAGGCCCTGAGGGGTTTGCTTCACATACGCACAGCTGAACTGTCAGTGGAGCAAAGCAGCTCATGCCCAGAACTCATGCCCAGAACTGTCTTGTTGTTTGCTTGTTTTTAGTTTTAGTTTAAAACTCTTCTGAGGCAGGGTATGGTGGCTCAGGTCTATAATCTGAGCACTTAGGGAGACCGAGGCAGTAGGATCACTTAAGCCCCAGAGTTTGAGACCAGCCGAGGCAACAGTGAGACGCTGTCTGAAAAACAAAAAAAAATTAGCCAGGCGTGGCATCACACGCCTGTGGTCCTAGTTACTTGGGAGGCTGAGGTGGAAAGATGGCTTGAGCCCAGGAGGTCAAGGCTGCAGTGAGTTGCGATTGCGCCACTGCACTTCAGCCTGGGCGACAGACCCAGACCCTGTCTCAAGAAACAAAAACAACGATGGCTGAGTGCAGTGGCTTATGCCTGTAATCCCAGCACTTCGGGAACTTGAGGCCAGAGGATCATTTGAGCCCAAAAGTTCCAGACCAGCCTGGGCATTGTGGTGAGACTTCATCTCTACAAAAAATACAAAAATTAGCCAGGCATGGTGGCATGGCCCTGTAGTCCCAGCTACTCAGGAGGCTGAGGTGGGAGGATCACCTAAGCCCAGGAGGTTGAAGCTGCCATGAGCTGTGATTGCACCAGTTCATTCCAGCCTGAGCTACAGAGCAAGATCCTGTCTTGAAAAAATAAAAAATAAATAAAACTTTTCCGGTTTCTGTCTGATTTCCAGTATCTTTAAGTTTGGGGCTTTTGTTTTGTTTTGTTTTGATTTTTTTTTTTTTTTTTTTATACACAGAGTCTCACTCGGTTGCCCAGGCTGGAGTGCAGTGGCATGATCATAGCTCATTGTAATCTTGAACCTCTGGGCTCAAGTGATCCTCCTGCCTCAGCCTCTGGAGTAGCTAGGACAACAGGCACAGGCCACTATGCCCAGCTAATTAAAAAAGAAAGTTTTATAGAGATGAAGTCTGTGTTGCCCAGACTGGTCTTGAATTCCCAGCATCAAGGAACCCTTCTGCTTTGGCCTCCTAAAGTGTTGGGATTACAGATATGAGCCACCATACCTGGCCTTTAAGTATTTTTTTTTAACCCAGTATTTTACTTTTTTGAAAGCCCCCAGCTAAACTGGGGGTCCGGTACCACAGGGCCTAGCAACACTGCCCTAACACTATAACAGGAGCAGGATGTGGGTGTTTACACTGTGCCTTTCATTACTTCTAACTGTGGAGAGCCTGCTGCCTAGCTGTCTGACCCATGGCCAGGTGTCCCTCACTGGGAAACTTGTTTAGACTGGCAGACACCTTTGTCACTCTTGTCTGACCCAGTCCAGTTTATGCCTGCCTGCCCATTGCTCTGGTGCTAGGAGCCTGGCCTTGTGTTCTCCCCGGCATCCAGGGACAGTTCGGCCTGGGGTAGCCCCTGGTTCTTCAGATGGAGGGCGCGGTACACCATAATCAGAAACAAGCTCAAAGATTTGTTACTTTCAGATCCTGGGCAGGGAAGGCACAGTGAGTCAGGAGGATGTCTCCTGTCCCTGGCTCACACGAAGCAGGAACAAAGGGTCAGGCAGAAAGAGACAGAGAGAGAGAGAAAGCGAGAGAGAGAGAGAGAGGCAGCAACTGACAGTATGTATAAGGAGGCTCACCAGAGCCCAGGAGTATAGATAAGGAAATTGAATGTGGGTCACCTTAAGTTCATGCACAAATGCTGGAATGTTCCATTAAGCAGAAGCAGCAGGAAAAATGGGGAGCTGCGAGGCAAGAGAACTGCTTCTAAGTTCCTACCGCTGGTCACCTGCTTGAACCATTTGGGTGTGTTGTTCTGCTTCTAATGCAGCAACCTTTGCTGTGTCATTCCCGTGACATTTATCACTGTTGTCTTGGGGGTTTGCCTGCTGACTTCACTCCTGCCTTTACCGAATGGTCACTCTCCACCAGCTGTGTGTGTGTATGTGTGTGTGTGTATTAGCCCTTGCATGTGTGTGTATTATCTTACATTGCTGAAAAGTAATACCTGAGACTGGGTCATTTATAGAGGTTTAATTGGCTCCTGGTTCTGCAGCCTATAGGGAGCATGGCAGAGGCATCGGCTCAGCTTCTGGGGAGACCTCGGGGAGCTTTTACTCACAGTGGAAGATGAAGCAGGAGCAGACATCTCACATAGCAGAGCAGGAGCAAGAGAAAGAGAGTGGCGGGCCAGGTGCAGTGGCTCACACCGGGAATCCCAGCACTTTCGGAGGCTGAGGTGGCAGATCACTTGAGGTCAGGAGTTTGAAAACAGCCTGGCCAACATGGTTAAACCCTGTCACTACAAAAAAATACAAAAATTAGCTGGGCGTAGTGGTGCACACCTGTGATCCCAGCTATTCAGGAGGCTGAGGCCCGAGAATCACTTGAACCCGGAAGGTGGGGGTTGCAGTGAGCCAAGGTTGCACCACTGCACTGCAGCCTGGGTGACAGAGTGAGACCCTGTCTTAAAAAAAAAAAAAAGAGAGAAAGAGAGTGCAGTGAGGCAGACGCCACACACTTTAAAATGACCAGATCTCATACGAACTCAGTTACAATTGCAATGACAGCACCAAGAAGACGGCGCTGAACCCTTCATGAGAATTCCACCCCATGTTCCGACCACCTTTCATCAGGCTCCATCTTCAATACTGGGGATTACAATTCAACCTGAGAGTAGGTGGGGTCATGTATTGAAACTGTGTCAGTGTGTGATCACGTGTGTTTCCCACTGCACTCAGAATCCAATCGTGTTGTTGACCCCACACCGTCAGATGGCCGCCGCCAGCGCTCTCCCCTCCTGCCGCCCTCTCCCCTCCTGTCCGCTGAGCCTCCCAGCTCTTCATCCTTCCCCTGCACACTGACCTTTTATATCTGTCCCTGGAGCAAACCAAGCCCATTTCCACTTGCTGTTCCCTCTGCGTGGAATGCTGTGTTCCCAGGTCTCCATCTGTTGACTGTGGGAGAAAAGGCCACGCTGAGAAAGAGGGATCTTAAATATTCAGCTTCCGTGTTACTTCCTGGTGTGTCCTTTCCTGACCTCCCAACATATCCCCCATGTCCCTCTCACTTCAGGGTGTTTTATTGTCTCCATGGCCTTATTGCTTTCGAAAATGATCTCAGTTGTTAATTCCAAAATGGTGGTTCCCTTGGGGAGGGACCTTGCCTTCCGTACCGACCGGATCTCCAGTCTCTAAAGCAATATATAGTAGGTACTCAGTAAACATGTACTGCATGAGTAAGGATCTTTTTTTTTTTTTAATGGAGTCTCACTCTATCACCCAGGCTGGAATACAATAGCATGATCTCGGCTCACTGCAACCTCCGCCTCCTGGGTTCAAGCGATTCTCCTGCCTCAGCCTCCCAGGTAGCTGGAATTACAGGTGCATGCTGCCACACCCGGCTAATTTTTTTGTATTTTAGTAGAGACGGGGTTTCACCGTATTGCCCAGGCTGGTCTTGAACTCCTGAGCTCAGACAATCCACCTGCCTCAGCCTCCCAAAGTGCTAGGATTACAGGTGTGAGCCACTGCGCCTGGCCAGATCCCTTTTAAAACAAAAGACAAACTCTGACAATGAATCAGTGAGGAACCACAGGACACAAGGTTGGAGGTGCGGGCTAGGTACTCTTAAAAGTGTCTAGCAGAGGCCGGCCGCGGTGGCTCAAGCCTGTAATCCCAGCACTTTGGGAGGCCGAGACGGGCGGATCACGAGGTCAGGAGATCGAGACCATCCTGGCTAACACGGTGAAACCCTGTCTCTACTAAAAAATACAAAAAACTAGCCGGGCGAGGTGGCGGGCGCCTGTAGTCCCAGCTACTCGGGAGGCTGAGGCAGGAGAATGGCGTAAACCCGGGAGGCGGAGCTTGCAGTGAGCTGAGATCCGGCCACTGCACTCCAGCCCGGGTGACAGAGCGAGACTCCGTCTCAAAAAAAAAAAAAAAAAAAAAAAAAGTGTCTAGCAGTGCAGTGCTGGACCAGACCCCTAGCCTTTGTATACCTCCGCTTCATCATCGCCAGACAGGCATAGTCATCCCTGCCTTGCTTGCTTCACAGGCCTAAGGTGGACTGGAGTGCTTTGGAGAAAGTTGAAACTGTACAGGTATCAAAGAATGTCTTCTAGAAGAGCTGCTCCCGTAATTCTGTAGACGTATTATGCTTTTTCTTAATCCCTGGCTGAAGCAAATCGAAAGTTCATTGCTTCCTACTAAAATTTGCTACACATTGGTTTTTCTGTAAGACCAAGACCCCAGGATCCAGGACCCTCTGATTCAAGATCAAAGTCCTGTGTCTCCACAATGATTCTGTTTATTTTTTTATTATTTATTTATTTATTTATTTTTGAGACTGAGTCTTGCTCTGTCGCCCAGGCTGGAGTGCAGTGGCCCGATCTCAGCTCACTGCAAGCTCCGCCTCCCGGGTTTACGCCATTCTCCTGCCTCAGCCTCCCGAGTAGCTGGGACTACAGGCGCCCGCCACCTTGCCCGGCTAGTTTTTTTGTATTTTTAGTAGAGACGGGGTTTCACCATGTTAGCCAGGATGGTCTCGATCTCCTGACCTCGTGATCCGCCCGTCTCGGCCTCCCAAAGTGCTGGGATTACAGGCTTGAGCCACCGCGCCCGGCCGTCGATTCTGTTTATTTTTTTTATTTTTTTAAATTTTTTTTTGAGATGGAGTCTCGCTCTGTCGCCCAGGCTGGAGTGCAGTGGCCCAATCTCAGCTCACTGCAAGCTCCGCCTCCCGGGTTCACACCATTCTCCTGCCTCAGCCTCCCAAGTAGCTGGAACTACAGGCGCACGCCACCACACCCGGCTAATTTTTTGGAATTTTAGTAGAGACGGGGTTTCACCATGTTAGCCAGGATGGTCTCGATCTGCTGACCTCGTGATCCGCCCGTCTCGGCCTCCCAAAGTGCTGGGATTACAGGCTTGAGCCACCACGCCCAGCCAGTGATTCTGTTTATTAAGCAAAGCAGAGACTGTCTGCTCGGCTGCATGTCATGTGTGCTGGCTGCACTGTGGACATCTGACTAGACACAAAGTGCTCCCCTTTGGGATGGACTATCCCCAGAACTCTTCTCCTTGGATTCTTCCAACAGTCCTTAGTTCATTGAATTTTATATTTTCCATAAAAATGACTTATGAAATAAAAGGTTGTGATTTTTCATTTGTATATCTTTGTAAGATTTCTCACACGAGTAAATCCTCAAATCAGCAGGGGAAAACCTTTATCAAATTAAATGGAACAATATCGTATTTGTGTCTCTCTGGTGGAACTGCCAGCAGTGACTCTGTCAATGGGTTGACATCTCAACACTCTGTTCATTCTAGACTCAACGTCTCTTCTCATTTATGACGTCCCCCTCCACATCTCTGCTGCGACAATTCAGACTTTGTGTGGAGTGGCAGTGGGCAATGACGGTCGCATTTCCAATGAACATAAACGACCTTTGTTCCGTAGGGATGGTGGCTGGAAAGTTTCCTTCCGAGGCGCTGCTAAACAAGCTGATTTTATTTCCCCAGGAAGGAAATAGAACAGTCTCCCAGATTTCCCTGCTTTTCAGAAGGCTTGGGGGCAAGTTGTTCAAGGTGTTCTGATCCCAAGTTCCCAGCAGCCTTTCCAAACAGAATTTATGCATTTATGTATTTATTTTGAGGCAGGGTCCTGCACTGTCACCCAGGCTGGAGTGCAGTGGCACAGTCATTGCTCACTGCAGCCTCAGCCTCCGGGGCTCAAGCAGTCCTCCCACCTCAGCCTCCTGAGTAGCTACGACTACAGGCGTGTGCCATCATGCCAGGCTAATATTTTAATTTTTTGTAGACATGGGGTTTTGTTTTCCCATGTTGCCCAGGCTGGTCTCAAACTCCTGGGCTCAAGCAATCCACGCGCCTCGGCCTCCTGAAGTGCTGGGGTTACAGTTGTGAGCCACTGTGCCCAGCCAAAATCTTTTTGTTACCATCAGAGATAGTTTTCCCTGAATGAGGATGAGCAGGATTCATTTACAACTGGGTTCAAGTGAGATCTAATGACACTTCCTCAGAAATAAAAATATTGCAGGGCCAGGCGCGGTGGTTCACGCCTATAATCCCAGCACTTTGAGAGGCTGAGGCAGCAGGTAGATCATCTAAGGTCAGGAGTTCGAGACCAGCCTGACCAACATGGTGAAACCCTGTCTCTACTAAAAATACAAAATTTAGCTTGGCATGGTGGTGGGCGCCTGTAATCCCAGCTACCTGCGGTACTGAGGCAGGAGAATCACTTGAACCCGGGACGTGGAGGTTGCAGTAAGATGAGACCGTGCCACTGCACTCCAGCCTGGGTAACAGAGTGAGCTTCTGTCTCAAAAAAAAAAAAAACAAATTTCAGAACCAGAAAACAGACTGTCCTAGAAGAGAAAGGTGAAGGAACAGAGCTGACCTCCCTCTTCTAGCTGAAGGAGCAATCAGGAGGAAAGACACTGAGAATCTCATGGCGCCCAGAGGAAATGCGGCCACTGTGGAACAGGAATCGAATCTGCTGAGGCTGAGCCACTCGGCTACTCAGTGGGTGTCTCTGGCAAAACACATGAGAACCTCTGCTTTCTGTCAAAATGGAAGCCCAGTGAGGGGAATCATCTATCTCCCTGTTCTTACAGATAAATGAAAGTACTGAATAATTGACATTGCCTTAAAAGATTCCCTCTGGTCTCAGTCATCTCCTGTCAAAAATAGGGATGGGTGTTGTATGCTGTGAGTCTAGCCAGGTGACAGGAACCTGTGATTTGAACAGAGAATTAACTATAAAATGATGAGTTAATGGGTGCGGCACACCAACATGGCACATGCATACATATGTAACAGACCTGCACGTTGTGCACGTGTACCCTAGAACATAAAGCATAATAATAATAAAAAAGACTTGTTACAGGTATAGAGTTTTTGACCACCGAAAGGACAAAACGGGAAGTCTAAGGTATCAGGGAAGTAGCAGTGGCTGGAAGCAAGCACCACCTCTAGGGCTGGGAAACTCAGAGAAGAAAGAGAAAGATTTAGAGACTTTGAAGAGCTACAACTCTGACCCCGCGGCTCCGCTGGTGCTGGTGTCTTCAAGGAGCACAATGAGGAGGGCTCTGCGAGTGTCGGGAAATCTGCAAACGGCTGCGGCGGGAAGGAACTGACAATGCCAGGGTAAGGAAGTGTTGCAAGGGCACGCTCTCGGGGTGGGAGGCAGACAGGAAGGGTCCAGTCCCTTTTCCTCCTGCCCCACAGTCTCCCTCAAATGCATCTTGGGATAGCCTAACAGGGAGTGTCTGGCAAAGCAGAAGTATGGTTTGCAGGGTCAGACCCCTCATTGCCCAGTGGAGAAGAGTAGGAGGGTTTGGAGCTGAGAGACCGTGACTTAATAGCTGGCCCCAGGGAGGTCCCATCTGTAAGGCTGTCCACCCGCTCTGGGCTTCTAGGACTCTTCCTGCTTTTTACTGTTTTTGAAACAGTATTTACTTATATTTGTTTACCTTTGTGCTGCTATGACAGCATACCTGAGGCTGAGTCATTTATAATAAATGGAAATGTATTTCTCACGGTTCTGGAGGCAGGTAGGTCCAAGCAGCTTTGGTATCTGGTGAGGGTCTGGTCTGTGCTTCCACAATGATGTCTTGAATGCTGCATCCTCCAGAGGGGAGGAACACTTATCTTCTCACGCAGATTTGGGCCCTCCATGCTGTTCTCCTCTAAAGGAAATCAGAGTTTGTTGGAGGGTGTCAACACAAGATGTCAGGACACCCAAGAAGTAAGGTAAGCCTGGAACATGCTGCTGATGTTAGAAAGAAGGGGAGCGCTCACCTTGTCTCAGGTAATGTTGGAAAGGGATGCGAAGAAGCCACAGATAGAAGACTCCCATTGCTAGAGTGAATTGCAGACTATGCATGGAAAAATAATTATGATCATTGGTATAAACTGAGCCATGGGTCCATGAAGCAATTATTTTTTTCTTTTTTTGAGACAGAGTCTTCCTCTGTCTCCCAGGCTGAAGTGCAGTAGTGCAATTTCGGCTCACTGCAAACTCCGCCTCCCGGGTTCCCGCCATTCTCCTGCCTCAGCGTCCCGAGTAGCTGGGACTACAGGCGCCGCCACCACGCCCAGGTAATTTTTGTATTTTTAGTAGAGACGGGGTTTCACCGTGTTAGCCAGGATGGTCTCGATCTCCTGACCTCATGATCCGCCCACCTCGGCCTCCCAAAGTGCTAGGATTACAGGCGTGAGCCACGGCACCCGGTCGATGGGGGATAGTTTCTTAAAGAAACTCACAGCGAATCTTCCCGGCAGAGCTGGCTGTCGGCGTGGGCCTGCAGCTGCCATGTGGCAGGCATGGGAGGTGGGGCCAGGCTGCATGCTGAGGATGGCCGAGGAGGAAGGATGCTTTTTTCCTTCCTGTTTTTTTAAAATTGTACATCGATAATTTATAGTTGTATAAATTGTTGGAGTACAAAGTGATGGTATGACTTATGATTCTTTTTTTAGAGTGTGGGGGTCTTGCTCGGTTACCCAGGCTGGATTTCAGTGCCATGATCATAGCTCCCTGCAGCCTCAAACTCCTGGCCTTAAGTTATCCTCTTGCCTCAGCCTCTCAAGTAGCCGGGAGTACAGGCATGTGCCACTACACCTGGCTAATTTTTTATGCATTTTTTTTTTTTTTTAGAGATAGGGTCTTGCTATGTTGCCCAGGCTGGTCTCCAACTTCTGGCTTCAAGTGATCCTCCCGCTTCAGCCCCTCAAAGTGCCGGGATTAGAGGCATGAGCCTCCGTCCCCATCCATGATTTATGACTCTTGATGGTACCAAATTGAGCTACTAAACTAGCCGGCCCGGAGTTGCCCTGCCTCGGGGCTGCCTGTGATGTGGGATGACAAAGCCTTCTTGTTTAGGTCACTGGAATTAGGTTTCCTGTTGCTCATGGCTGCAGACATCCCAACAGACATGCGAGGAGACCACCTCCAGCTCACCAAATCCACCCCCTCTCCTTTCTTTTCAATAATCAGTGTGCATTTGCTATTTCGTGCACTCTGTGTTCCCTACCCCCGCCTGCTTCTGCTTAGGTGGAGTGAGCCTCCTCCCAGCCAATTACTGGAAACTTCTGCCAAGGAGCATCTTGGAGCCCCTCTCACCCCAGTTCTCACCAAATACAGGCACTTCCTCGGAGAGGACAGCAGAGGGCGCAGATTTAGCTTCTGTCCCGCGAATGAAGGTTCCAAACGGCAAGTCACCAGCAGGCACGAAGCCGCCGCACGGGAAATGGGGTGCCTCCATCGCCTGGGGCTGTGGGCTGCCATCCTCTGCCAAGCACTGGCTCTGCCACCAGCTCCGGTGACATGGGCAAGTCACTTCCTGTCGCCCTGGCCCCCAGCTCCTCATGTGTAAACACTGGAGTGGAATGGGCCTCTTCCAACTGGCTGGGTTTCATCTGTTGGCTGAGAACAGTGGTCCCAGTGTGCCAGCCAAGAGCCAGCCTTTCACGCCCAGACTCAGCCTCAGGGACTGCAGGGGCCAGCTCCCCCAGAGTGGCCCCGGACAATGACGTCAACTCTGTGAATCAACACCCACACAGAAAGGACCCAATCCTTTCAGCCTCTCAGACTCTCAAACTGTAACGAAACGGCTGGGGGTTTTTTGTTTTGTTTTTGTTTGTTTGTTTGTTTGTTTGAGACAGAGTCTTGCTCCATTGTCCAGGCTGGAGTGCAATGGCACGATGTCGGCTCACTGCAACCCCTGCCTTCCAGGCTCAAACGATTCTCTTGCCTGAGCCTCCTGGGTAACTGGGATTACAGGCTCCCGCAACCTTGACTGGCTAGTTTTTGTATTTTTAATAGAGATGGGGTTTCACCATGTTAGCCAGGCTGGTCTTGGACTCCTGACCTCAAGTGATCCTCCTGCCTCGGCCTCCCAAGGTGCTGGGGTTACAGGTGTGAGCCACCGCGCCCGGCCTCAAATGGTTATTTGAAAGGATACGAGAAGTGGCGTAATCACAGAACCAGACCAAACCGAGCCAACTCTGTTGATAAGAGAATGTCAAGGTACCTTGTAGGTATAACCAAGCCAAAACTGCAAGTCGTGTAGTCTGGGCACAATAGAAAAAGCTTTGACCTCTAACAGCACCGGAACCAGTGATTTCTTCGTGCAGAACCAACAGGACTGGGACATGACCAGAACCCGAACGCTGGAACCGTTTCAAAAGCAAGGGGTCCGTGGGCCTGGAAGATCTGGGGCTAAAATCTACCTCAACATACCTTACCATAAATGGTTAAATTTGAAGCCCTCCGATCAGACCCTGCCAAGCCAACATTCCTAAATACTTTCCTTTGCCCTCTGACCCCTTAAAAAGCACCCCACACCCCAAATTGGACAGATACATTTGAGCTGTGCTTCCTGTCTCCTTGCTGGTCTGCCTCACAATGAAGCTTTTCTTTTCTCAAAGCTGGAACAGGAGTGTTGGCTTCTGTGCGGTCAGGCAGCAAGCCCATTTGCTCGGTAATAGCTGGAGTGAGAGTACTGAGACAGAGTAGAGATAAGACTTGGCTTCAGCTCAACCCCGCTGCAGCATTCCCACGGATCACAGAACCCACACCACTACTCCACGCATGCCATAATGCTTAACCATGCCGTTTACTTAAAGAGCTCTGGCCAGGAGCAGTGGCTCACATGTGTAATGCTAGCATTTTGGGAGGCCGAGGCAGGCAGATCGCTTGAGTCTATAAGTTTTAGACCAGCTTGGGCAACATAACAAAACCCTGTGTCTCCAAAAAAATACAAAAATTAGCTGAACATAGTGACAAACACGTAGTCCCAGCTACGCAGGAGTCCGAGGTGGGAGGATCACTTGAGCCCAGGGAGGTCAAGTCTGCAGTGAGTCATGATGATGCCACTGCACTCCAGCCTGGGCAATACAGCAAGACCCTATCTCAAAAAAAAAAAAAAAATTCCAGGAACTGGACTTAGGAGATAACCAAGGTTGTACAGTGTCCCCATCCCAGGAAGGAATTCTGAACAATTGATTTAAAGCTTTATTGCTGCCAGCCAGACCACCAGGTGGCCCATTATTGTTAATGGGTCATGGTTATCCTGACCATGATAACCATGGGAATCAAATATGCTGACCTGCACACCCTACCCCTTATGAGGTCCGCCCGGCTCAGCCTGCTCGCCTTACCCCGATGTCAACTCCTACGCTTTGTCTAATAAAAGCATCTCTACTGGCTCTTTTTGGAGAGTCAGTCAGGAAATTCTCTCTCTCTCCCTCGCTCTCTGTCTGTCTCTCTTTGTCTCTTTCTGTCGCTCTCTCTGCCTTTCTCTGTCTTTCTGTCTCTGTCTCTGTCCTTCTGTCTCTCTCTGTCTCTCTCTGTCTCTCTGTCTCTTTGTCTCTGGCCTTCTGTCTCTTTCTCTCTTTGTCTGTCTCTGTCTCTCGCTCTCTGTCTCTCTGTCACTCTCTCTCTGTCTCTCTCTGTCTCTGTCACTCTCTCTCTCTGTCTCTCTCTGTCTCTGTCACTCTCTGTCTCTCTGTCTCTGTCTCTCTGTCACTCTGTCTCTCTGTCTCTCTCTGTCTCTCTGTCTCTCGCTCTCTCTGTCTCTCTGTCTCTCGCTCTCTCTGTCTCTCTGTCTCTCTCTCTCTCTCTCTGTCTCTCTGTCTCTCGCTCTCTCTGTCTCTCGCTCTCTGTGTCTCTCTCTCTGTCTCTCTGTCTCTCTCTGTCTCTCTGTCTCTCTCTCTCTCCTCTCTAGTGCTGCCTCCCTTATGACCAGGCGTAAGCTCTAATGAAGCCTCCTCTGGGAAAACTGGTTTGGCCTCGTGTTAATTTCTCTTGCATGGAGAGCCCAACAACCCGTGGTGGGTAATCATTCCTTCTCTCATTATTTGCCCAGCACCTACCAAGCAGGCCCTGTCAGCGGGAGTCCCGCCTGCACTCCTCCCGGGGCGTACACTGTCCGCCCAGCTAGCCCAGACAGGTGTCCCTGGGGCTCCCCGCCAGGCAGGCACTGACCTCCTGCAGTCCAGCCGCCTTCTGTTCTCAGGGATGCCCCAGCCGGATCTCAGCCCAGCAATCCCGGGTCTCCAGGCTGCCGCTCCGCCCTGGGCTGCCTCCCACCGCCCGGCTTCTTCCCGATTGTTCACACATGACATTGACAGGGACCGTCTCTGTTACAGGTTGAATGTCTGTGTTCCCCCTAAAGGAAACGAGAATATTTCACGCCAAAATATACCTCTTTGGCTTATTTTGAGATGGCTCTTCAGAGAGGCTGCAAACACAAGAAGGGCTTTGAAAAGCTGCCTTTTGTGAGAGAGAGGTGCACCTGGAGAGAAAATCTACATTAGAGAAATCAACGCCCAGGCTTTCTCTGAGGTCCCTGTAAGCAAGTGGGGTGTGGGGTGAGGGGGTTGGGGCATCTCCAAGGATCATAGGAATTGAATCAACTGAAGCAATCACCCTGTTTTTTGGGGGTTTTGTTTTGTTTTGTTTGTTGTTTTTTTGAGACAGAGTCTCGCTCTTTCACCCAGGCTGGAGTGCGAGGCTGGAGCCGGGTGTGATCTCGGCTCGCTGCAACCTCCACCTCCCGGGTTCAAGGAACTCTCCTGCCTCAGCGTCCGGAGTAGCTGGGACTACAGGCTCGCGCCACCACGCCCGGCTAATTTTTGCATTTTTTGGTAGAGACAGGGCTTCACCATGTTGACCAGGCTGGTCTTCAACTCCTGACCTCAGGTGATCCACCCACCTTGGCCTCCCAAAGTGCTGAATTACAGGCATGAACCACCACGCCCAGCCTATCAGCCTGTTTTACAGGCTCCTGCTCTGCACCCTGTTTCTTCCAAGCCCTGTTTAGAATTCAGTCACCCACTTGGTTCAAACCAGCTCCCAGCAGACCCTAGCAACTTACAGATGAACCCAAGTGACCTTTCTTGTTACTGCGCCTGGACCTCTGGGATCCCTCCTCCACGCGCGAGGACGCATCCT
Organism: Colobus angolensis palliatus; assembly: GCF_000951035.1. Taxonomy (NCBI): domain Eukaryota; kingdom Metazoa; phylum Chordata; class Mammalia; order Primates; family Cercopithecidae; genus Colobus; species Colobus angolensis. Next base: position 1,001,644 of record NW_012117599.1, read on the forward strand.
CTCCCCTCCATCTCCCTGCGCAACCCTCCTGTCACTCTCCATCAGGGAACACTGCCTTGGAGCATACGCCCAGGGTCCTCCCTACTTGGGCCAGGTAGTAAAACTTTTATTGATCAAAACCTGCATCCTCATGGAGAGTCATTTGTTACTCGCCAGGCAAACAAACCTGGTTTTGGGGGTAATGCCTCCCTTATCTGAATCTAGGAAAGATTAACTCAGGAAAAAAAACACTAAAGTCTGACGCTTTTAAAGGTCTCAGAGAGAAACTTTTTACCAAAGGCCACCATCTATTCTTTTTTTTTTTTTTTTTTAGTAGAGACGGGGCTTCTCCATGTTGGTCAGGCTGGTCTCGAACTCCTGACTTCAGGTGATCCACCCACCTCAGCCTCCCAAAGTGCTGGGATTACAGGCGTGAGCCACCACTCCTGGCCCATCTATTCTTTCTGAGGGCAGCTCTGAGATTACCTGGGATACTTTATTTATTTATTTATTTATTTATTTATTTTTTGAGACAGGGTCTTGCTCTGTTGCCCAGGCTGGAGGGCAGTAGTGCAACGAAAGCTCACTGCAGCCTCAAACTCCCAGGCTCTAAGGATCCTCCCACCTTAGCCTCCCGAGTAGCTGGAACTACAGGTTGTACACCACCATGCCCAGCTAATTTTTAAAAATTATTTTCAGACATGGAATCTCGCTACGTTGCCAGGGCTGGTCTCAAACTCCTGGGCTCAAGCGATTCTCCTGCCTCGGCCTCCCAAAGTGCTGGGATTACAGGCATTAGCCACAATGCCCAGCTGAGGGATATTTTCATCTGAACCACAAGACAGCCTTCGTTAGGCACACTTTCCCGTAACCTGTGTCTCCACCTCTGTAACCTCAGGCTGATGTAAAAACTTCAGTAGCTTGACTCCTCCTTTGAGTCTTATATTTTGTATGTGTCTCTTGTGTTCATATTCACGTCAATAAATTTGTACATCCACACCAAAAAAAATCATATTCCTTTTTTTCCTGTTTTTCTTTTTTTTTTCTCCTGCCTCAACCTCCCTAGTAGCTAGGATTACACACCCAGCTAATTTTTGTATTTATAGTAAAGATGGGGTTTCACCATGTTGGCCAGACCGGTCTTGAACTCCTGACCTCAAGTGATCTGCCCTCCTCGGCCTCCCAAAGTGTTGGGATTACAGGTGGGAGCCACCACACCCAACCCTTCGTTCCTATTGATCTGTCTTTTGTTACAGAGTTGTCCCAGCTAGGAACTTATGAGGGTTGAGAAAATAAATTATACATTTTTTTCTCCCCTTCACATGCAAATTCCTGTTGATACCCTCACCACCAGTGTGACTATACTGGGAGACAGGGCTTATAAGGAAGCCATCAGGGTTAAACGAGGTGAAGTCATGAGGGTGGGACCCTGTTTTGCAGGCTGAGTGACCTTGTAAGAAGAGACACCGCGGCTGGGCGCGGTGGCTCACGCCTTTATTCCAACACTTCGGGAGGCCAAGGGAGGATGATCGCTTGAGTCCAGGAGTTTGAGACAAGCCTGGGCAACATGCTGAAACTTCATCTCTACTAAAAAGTACACAAATTAGCTGGGTGTGGTGGCATGCACCTGTAACCCCAGCTACTCGGGAGTCTGAGGCATGAGTATCGCTTGAACCTGGAGGCAGTGGCTACAGTGAGCTGAGATCGCATCACTGTGTCTGAGGTATGTTAACCAGAGCAACTCCATCTTGACTAAGAGCTGGGTAAGATGAGGTGGAACCCTACTGGGCTGCTTTCCCAGGCAGTTAAGCCATTCCAAGTCACAGGATGAGGCAGGAGGTCCTCACAAGATACAGGTCATAAAGACCTTGCCAATAAAATAGTTTGCAGTGAAGAAGCTGGCTGAATCCTACCAAAACCAAGATGGCCACAAGAGTGACGGTCGTCCCCACTGCTACACTCCCACCAGCGCCATGACAGTTTACAGATGCCATGGCAACACAGGAAGTTACCCCATATGATCTAATAAAGATAGGCATGAATAATCCACCCCTTGTTTAGCACATCATCAAGAAATAACCATAAAAATGGGCAACCAGCAGCCCTCGGGGCTGCTCTGTCTATGGAGTAGCCATGCTTTTATTCCTTTACTTTCTTTTTTTTTTTTT
>NW_012117599.1:1005115-1007088 GCF_000951035.1 Colobus angolensis palliatus
TTTTTTGAGACAGAATCTTGCTCTGTCACCTAGGCTGGAGTGCAGTGGCATGATCATAGCTCACTGCAGCCTTGAACTCCTGAACTCCTGGGTTCAGGCAATCGATCCTCCTACCTCAGCCTCCTGAGTAGCTGGAACGAGCGGCATGCACCATCATGTCTGGCTAACTAAAAAAAAATTTTAGAGATGGGGGTCTCACCATGTTGCCCAGGCTGGTCTTGAACTCCTAGGCTCAAGCGATCCTCCTGCCTTGGCCTCCCAAAGTGTTGGGACTACAGGCATGAGCCACCGTGCCCATAAGACATTTTATTCACTGTGCATTGCTTCCCCCACCCTCTCACAGCTTGTCACCATCTTCACCATCTGCCACCATCTGATGTCATAACTCACTGCAGCCAGAAGTTCAAAACCCTATTCCAATGCTATAAAAACTTCAGGCCGGGTGTGGTGGCTCACGCCTGTAATCCCAACACTTTGGGAGGCTGAGGCAGGTGGATCACCTGAGGTCAGCAGTTCGAGACCAGCCTAGCCAACATGGTGAAACACCATCTTTACTAAAAATACAAAAATTAGCCGGGCGTGGTGGTGGGATGCCTGTAATCCTCGCTACTCGGGAGGCTGAGACAGGAGAATTGCTTGAACCCGGGAGGCGGAGGTTGCAGTGAGCCGAGATCATGCCATTGCACTCCAGCTGGGCAACAAGAGCGAAACTCCGTCTCAAAAAAACAAACAAACTTCAATCTTCTGGCCTTTCTTTGAGTCTTACATTTTGTGAGACTCCCGTGTGTATGCATGTAATAAATTTGTATGCTTTTCCTCCCGTTAAACTGTCTACTGTCAGGTGTTTTTATTTTTCTCAGAGACTCAAATATCAAATCTTCAAAGAGTAGAAGGAAAGTTGTCTTCTCCCCAGTAGTTACTATTCTAGAGTCTGAGAAAATGTCATCACCACAAATATACTCAGGGAAATAACACAAAGGGAAAGAATTCTTTTCACAAAGGTACTCTTTGTAAAGAGAAATTAGAATCAAGCTAGTGCCTGAGTCTAGGGAAATGTGTTAATCTTCTCAGGCTGCCATAATAAACATCACAGATTGGGTGGCTTAAATAAAAGAAAATGGCTGGGCGCAGCAGCTCACGCCTGTAATCCCAGCACTTTGGGAGGCCGAGGAGGGTGGATCACCTGAGGTCAGGAGTTTGAGACCAGCCTAACCAATATGGTGAAACCCCTTCTCTACTAAAAATACAAAAATTAGCCAGGTGTGGTGACGGACGCCGGTAGTCCCAGCTACTTGGGAGGCTGAGACAGGAGAATTGCTTGAACCCGGGAGGTGGAAGTTGCAGTGAGCTGAGATAGCGCCACTGCACCCTAGCCTGAGCAACAGAGTGAGACTCTGTCTCAAACAAACAAACAAAAACAGAGATTTATTTTCTTCAGAACCATCTTCTCAATTAGGCCTTGCCTTTTAGGTTTCTGTGTTCATCTCTACATTGTCCAGTTTTAGCAAGAACCCTGCTAAGTTGGTTTAGCCAGAACCCCCACCCTCATTATCTGATCACCCTTGATATCAGATCAGGTTCCTCATCTTCCCCAACCCCAAGGCGATGTCCCGTCACCCTGGCCTGTGAGGTGGGTTTAGACAGAAGCCCTCTGACCCCTGAGGCTTCCTCTTAGTAGTTTTCCAGCCACTGAACGCCATCTGCCCTGGGTAGCTATGCATTTCCCTTTTCCTTGTTACATTTGGAATCGGGCCCACTCTCTCATCCCTGCTGCAGAGGCCCATTGCAGTAGACCCTACACCTATACCCTGAGTAAAAGAAACAGGTCTTGAATAAAGTCTGCCTTCCTGCCTTGAACAAGTACCATTTATTAATTTTTCTTTAACAATTGGCCGGGCGCGGTAGCTCAAGCCTGTAATCCCAGCACTTTGGGAGGCCGAGACGGGTGGATCACGAGGTCAGGAGATCGAGAT
>NW_012117599.1:1008058-1009446 GCF_000951035.1 Colobus angolensis palliatus
TTCTTCTTCTCCTTCTCCTTCTCCTTCTCCTTCTCCTTCTCCTTCTTCTTCTCCTTCTTCTTCTTCTTCTTCTTCTTCTTCTTCTTCAGTTCTGGGATTCATGTGCTGCACATGAGGTTTATTACATAGGCATACATGTGCCACAGTAGTTTGCTGCACCTATCAAGCCATTATCTAGATTTTAAGCCCCACATGCATTAGGTATTTGTCCTAATGCTCTCCCTCCCCATGTCCCCCACCCTACAACAGGCCCAGGTGAGTGGTGTTCCCCTCCCTGTGTCCATGTGCTCTCATTGTTCAACTCCCACTTATGAGTGAGAATATGCAGTGTTTGGTTTTCTGTTGCTGTGTTAGTTTGCTGAGGATGATGGTTTCCAGCTTCATCCATGTCCCTGCAAAGGACATGAACCCATTCTTTTTTATGGCTGCATAGTATTCCATGGTGTGTATGTGCCACATTTTCTTTATCCAGTCTATCTATTACCGATGGACATTTGGGTTGGTTCCAAGCCTTTGCTATTGTAAATAGTGCTGCAATAAACATATGTGTGCATGTGTCTTTATAGTAGAATGATTTGTAATCCTTTGGGTATATATCCAGTAGTGGGATTGCTGGGTCAAATAGCATTTCTGGTTCTAGATCCTCGAGGAATCGTCACACTGTCTTCCACAATGGTTGAACTAATTTACACTCCCATCAACAATGTAAAAGTGTTCCTATTTCTCTGCATCCTTGCCAGCATCTGTTGTTTCCAGACTTGATAACTGCCATTCTAACTGGTGTGAGATGGTATCTCACTGTGGTTTTGATTTGCATTTCTCTAATGACCAGTGATGATGAGCTTTTTTCATACGTTTGTTGGCCGCATAAATGTCTTCTTTTGAGAAGTGTCTGTTCATGTACTTCGTCTACTTTTTGATAGGGTTGTTTGTTTTTTTCTTGTAAATTTGTTTAAGCTCCTTGTAGATTCTGGTTATTACACCTTTGTCAGATGGAAAGATTGCAAAAATTTTCTCCCATTCTGTAGGTTGCCTGTTCACTCTGATGATAGTTTCTTTCGCTGAGCAGAAGCTCTTTAGTTTAATTAAATCCCATTTGTCAATTTTGGCTTTTGTTGCAGTTGCTTTTGGTGTTTTATTCACGTCATCTTTGCCCATGACTATGCGCTGTATATCACGGCCTAGGTTTTCTTTTAGGGTTTTTATGGTTTTAGGTTTTACATTTAAGTTTTTAATCCATCTTGAGTTAATTTTTGTATAAGGTGTATACAATCTTATATAAGGTGTAAGGAAGGAGTATAAGAAAGATTGTATAAGGTGTATACAATCTTGTGTAACGTGTAAAGAAGGAGTCCAGTTTCTGTTTTCTGTATATGGCTAGCCAGTTT
>NW_012117599.1:1010134-1010552 GCF_000951035.1 Colobus angolensis palliatus
ATTCTGAGACAAGGTCTCGCTCTGTCGCCCCAGGCTAGAGTGCAGTGGTGCGATCTCAGGCTCGCTGCAACCTCCGCTTCCTGGGTTCAAACCGTTCTCCTGCCTCAGCCTCCCAAGTAGCTGGGACTACAGGCACGGGCCACCACACCCAGCTAGTTTTGTGTAATATCTAAGAAACCATTCCCTAATCCAAGTCATGAATATTCACCCCCATGCTTTTTCTAAGAGTTTCATAGTTTTAGCTCTTACATTGAAGTCTTTATTTTGAGTTAATTTTTGTATGGTTTTGCATATGCAGGGCTCCAACTTCATTCTTTTGTATGTGGCTATCCAGTTGTCCCAGCACCATTTGAAGAGACCATTCTTTTCTCTGTTGAATTGTTTTGGCAGCCTTGTCAAAAATCAATTGATCATAAAT